>NW_027210775.1:532500-745000 GCF_029030835.1 Brachyistius frenatus | reverse complement strand
TCCTGATTCACTGTTTTCAAACTGCAGATTTTTTTTTTTTAATCTGAAATCAGCTGTTTAGGACAGACTGTCCTCACATGACCTCCAGACATCACCGACCTAATCCACTCTGATTGAGAAGCATTTCTAGAAATCTGATTAGAAACATTTCCAACCACCTCTAAATGTGGTTTGGGTCCAGATTGCAAAAATGGTATTTCATGTGGTTTTTTGTGGTGTTCAGAAAATCCCTCCAGACACAAAATCTGATATGACAAACCAGCGGAACAGAAAACCAGTCTGAGTGTCGCCTCTCTGTCCCGCAGACATGAAGTGATTGTGTGCTGATGGTTGTCCTCTCCTGCAGGCTTCCTCCCCCTCCCACCACATGTCCTGTAAACAGGTGAGGATCAAATCCTCACAGTCCACCGGGGACGTCAGCACGGCGTACCAACCCTCCGAGCCCAGGGGGCGCCACCTGTCAACTGGTACGATTCTTCAGCCATCATTTAAAGCAGTTTTGCCAGCAACGTGTTTCACATGAAGACCAGTGATAATATTCAGTTTCTGTCTTGTTGAGTTCACCTTGATCTCCCTGTCTGTCTCTCTCTCTCTGTCTGTCTCTCTGTCTCTCTCTCTCTCTCTCCCTCTCCCTCCCTCCCTCCCCCTCCCTCTCTCTCTCTTCCCCTCCTCTCAGTGGGTTCTCTTCCTTTTTCCTGTTCACCATCACTAGAGATGCCTGCTGGACGGCAGCCAATCAGATTATGGAAAGCTATTAGTGTTGTCTGGTTTAAGCTTCTTTTTTTGTCTTTTTTTTTTTGTCTTCCTCCAGAGCAGAAGAGAGAGAGAGAGGGAGGGAGAGAGGGAGAGGGAGGGAGGGAGAGAGAAGTTGAAGGCATTCCCAAAAGAGAATCTGACTTTTATTACAGCAAGAGGCCATAAAGGCTGAAACTGAATCTCAGTCGTCGCTGTTTTAAGTCAGAATGAGCCGAGTCATCACTTTGATGTGTGGTTAGTTGTGTCTCAGATGGCCACAGATGTTAATGCACCAACGTGTTTGTATCTGCGGCTAGTTTTCAGGAACTGGACCCAAATGGTCTCCAAGAAATGTTTTTTCATATCCTTATTTTTTCTGTCTTCGCAGGTTCTCAGAGCACCGGGCGTAGCTCGCCGCCTCCCGGCTACGTCCCCGAACGCCAGCAGAGGATCGCCCGCCAAGGCTCGTACACCAGCATCAACAGCGAGGGCGAGTTCATCCCCGAGACCAGCGATCAATGCGTGAGTCCCCTCAAAACGTCCTCCTGAAAATACAACACTCGGGGATTTTCTCTGATTTGCGCATCCAGGTCTTCGTAACTGTTCTTTCTGAAAGTGAAGAGTTTTTCTGAACATATTTCTGCCTGCGACATGTGTACACAAGTGCGTACACGCCCTTCATGTTTTCCGTCGTGCCACACAGGTGCTGGATCCCTGGAGCAGCGCCGAGAACTCGGTCTCTGGAAGCTGCCAGTCTCTGGACAGCAACTCAGACAGGTGACCAACAAAAACTCAGAAACAGGAACACCGAGTGCTGACGCTGAGACAACTCATTCCACCTTTTATAGCTTTCCATCCATTTACAGAATCACAGGTTTTACAAAGAAATTGGCAGAAACAGGCTGAGGAGGAAATGGAGGATTTAGTTTTGGGAATGCCTTCAACTTCCCCCTCCCGCCCCCCCCTCTCTCTCCCCCTCCTTCCCCCCCCCCCTCTTTCCCCCCCTCAGCCCGTCCCTGAGGAAGTCTCGTATGCACCGAGCCAAGAGTTACCCAGACAACCGTCAGGAGTGCTCAGGTGAGAGATCAACAAACTCGTCTTTTATAGGACCGTGAGTCTTATAAGCTGAGTGATCCTGGTGACCTTTGACCCCTGTGGCTGTTTGCTTCCAGACAGGGAGAATCACGTGTACGACCGGGTCGCCGGGAAGGGAGGCACCTTCCCCCGGCGGTACCACGTCTCCCTGCACCACAAGGACCACAGCGAAGGTGAGACGGCATCGTAGGTAATCTGAGGAATCTTCTGGAAGATCAGGGAACTTGGTTGCATTTGTCCAAATGTGATATTTTCCGTAGTTTTATATGAAGGAGGAAAACGGAAATTTCAAGAATAAAATAATGTTTCTTCACAACGACGGCCTGTTTTTCTGTTCATGGAAATTCAGCTTTGTAATCAATGAAAAACAATGAATCCTGTTAACAGCTGTCATCAAAGTCTCTTTTCTGCTCTCATCTCCTCCACGCCGTCTCCCGGTGTCCTCCACGCCGTCTCCCGGTGTCCTCCAGGCCGTCGGACGTTCCCGCGGATCCGTCGCCCTCAGGGGAACCTCTTCACGCTGGTGCCGTCGCGGCGGTCGCTCAACGGCAGCGAGGAGAGTCTGGGCAGCTGGCAGCTGGTGGACGCACAGGGACGGCTGCGTCCTCAGGAGCGTCCGGTGGCCCACAAGTGTGAGTGTCCATCAGAAATGTGTAATTTCTTGTTTTATTTTGGCAAGGTCCACGGTGGCACGACCGTTTCCTGTAGTGTTTAAACAGCCAATCAAAGAAGACGTGATTGATTTTATAGTTTTTTGTAAATTGGAAAAAAAACTTTTGGGGAAAGTGTGTTGAAGATTAAAAATGTGAATTTTACTTCTGTATTTCGCAAAATACCATTGACTTGTTGATTTTATTGTCATTTTGTGTGACGTTGAACAAAATGAAGAAGTGTGTGTTTTGTTTGTTTTTAGCGCCCAGCGCTCCGCTGACGTGGCGCCGAGGGAAGCTTCTGGGCCAGGGTGCGTTCGGTCGGGTCTACCTTTGTTACGACGTGGACACGGGGAGAGAACTGGCTGCCAAGCAGGTCCAGTTCGATCCCGACAGTCCTGAGACCAGCAAGGTGAGACTCGCTAGTGACGCTGACGCGGGTCGACGAGGTTTCTCTCGGTGTTTCTCTCGGTGTTTCTCTCGGTGTTTCTCGGTGTTTCTCGGTGTTTCTCGGTGTTTCTCGGTGTTTCTCGGTGTTTCTCGGTGTCTCTCGGTGTTTCTCTCGGTGTTTCTCTCGGTGTTTCTCGGTGTTTCTCTCGGTGTTTCTCATTCGTTGTCAACGAAAACATTTCTGTCTTTTTTACTGTAAAATATCAAAATGAACTTGGTTGATTATTGACATCATGTCCTGTTGGTAAAGGGCCAAGAACGTCGGCATGAGCGGTGGAGCGAGAGATTAATCTCTCTCACACACACACACACACACACACACACACACACACACACACACACACACACACACACACACACACACACACACACACACAATCCCCCTCCCTCTCCCCCCGAGACAAAAACTAAAAACAATCAATGTGCCAGAAAAGAAATCCAACAACACCAGCATGCATCGAAGAGGTCGTCTTTTCCTCCCTCGACAACCCCCCCCCCCCCCCCCCGCCCCCCCCTCCCATCACCACCACCACCTCCCCCATTTTTTATGTCTTTTCCTGTCGGCCGCAGAGAAAACATGCACTGTCACTTCCTGTATCTGAGGAGCCGAATACTGTCGTGATGACTAAAAGGGGTGACTGGTCTGGTGTTGCCCTGACCTCCGATTACCCCTTCACCCCCCTCCCCCTCCCTCACCCCTCCGCTCCCAGAGCGCCGCAGATGTGAATCAGTCGTTGTTTCTATTAAACTGGCTTCTGTGCTGGGATTTAATTGCTGTCTCTCTGACTCCCTCTCTCTTTGTTGTAGACTCATTCTCTGAAGTAAACACAGGAACTTCTTTTGAGGAACTGAGCGATCCACTTTCATTTACTCTCAGCTTCAGTTTTCATTTTTGGCCGACTCCACAGAGTTTTTAATTGCTGTGTTTCATCCCCGTGTTTATCGGTTGTAACTGATATGACGAAGCCAGAGGGAATAAACCTTTTTTTTTTTTTAAATAATGCCATTTGTTTGCAGATGAAAACAGTAAAATAATAAAGATGCACAGGTCTTATGTTTAGTTTTCTGCTGTTTGAGTCTTCAGTGTTTAATTTCCCTGCTTGTCCATGTTTCTTTAAAGGAGGTCAGTGCTTTGGAGTGTGAAATCCAGTTGCTGAAAAATCTGCACCACGAGCGCATCGTCCAGTACTACGGCTGTTTGAGGGACCACAATGAGAAGACCCTCACTATCTTCATGGAGTACATGCCGGGGGTGAGTCCCACATTCAGCCACGGCTCAGACCAACGACCGGTTTTATATGTAGAAATCTGGAAATCAGTCTTTAACCTCAGTCACATTACAACAAAAATCAGATTAATTTAAACTCTTAACAGTCACATAAAATAATGACCAGCGGAAACACAAAGGACAGCAATGAGTTCTCCTGGCTTTTTGTTTTACATTGATAAGTTTATTGTACAAACAACTTAAAGCATTCATAAAAGTGTTTTTAAAGTATTCCTGGAACCTTTTGGGTCCTTTATTTTCGTTCCTGGGACTTATCTAAAAACTAGTAAGACAAAGAGCCATTGAATGATGTTGCTATAAAAGCAGGGAAAGATTAAAAAAAAAACCTCAGCATGTTGTTGTTGTTGACTCAAACTCGGCAGTCTGTTATTTCTGGGAGGAAAAAAAATAGCAGCGCACACTTTGATGCTTGCTAGCCTCCAAATCTGGCAAGCATCAAACCAGACAGTATACGGCCACTCACAGATCAACAAACTTTAATTTACTGTATGCAAAAAAAATGCAGCTAATATGGCTTTTAGCTGAAATGCATTCTTGTGATATCCAGTCTGCTGCCCTTACATGAATCCGTCTGTAGAGCAGATCATGTCTCCTTCGTCTCTATTCATCTGACATTTATATTTGATCCATTCAGACTTCACACAAAAAACAACACAAATGTGATCAAATAAAAATAAAAATGTAAAATATAAATACAGTCGTTTGTCTCCCTGCTTTCAGAGTGTAGTTCAGGGACTGTCGGGTGTGAAAAGGCCCGTTAAACTCCCCCGTCTTTGAACGTATCAGACATTGTCCAGGTTTACCTCGCGCTTCCTTTTTACTCCCTCTGTGTTTTTTTTTACTTCAGTAATGCATGTTAGCGGATGCATGTTCAGTTAGTTTTTGCGTTCATGTTTTAAAGCAAACAAAAGTGAAAAATATGTCTGTCTTCCCACCAGGGTTCAGTCAAAGATCAACTGAAGGCCTACGGAGCTCTGACGGAAAGCGTGACCCGGAAGTACACCAGACAGATCCTGGAGGGCATGTCGTACCTGCACAGCAACATGATCGTGCACCGGGACATCAAAGGTAGTCCTGTTATGGAGGACAGAGGGTGAATGTTTTAACGGAGACGTGACCGGTGAGATGTTCTGTGGCCTTCAGGTGCCAACATCCTGCGGGATTCGGCGGGCAACGTGAAGCTGGGAGACTTCGGCGCCAGCAAGAGGCTGCAGACCATCTGCATGTCTGGCACCGGCATCCGCTCGGTGACCGGCACCCCCTACTGGATGAGCCCGGAGGTGATCAGCGGAGAGGGCTACGGCAGGAAGGCCGACGTCTGGTGAGACACGCAACAACTGAAGCTGACACATAATAACACGTTACAGTTGGACTGAAGGGAAGGACGGAGGTCGAAGCCGTGGAGCTGATGCATCACAACACAAAATAATCACACTAACTGCAGTGTAACAGTTGATACTGAGTTGGACTTATATTTTGTGTATCGACTGAAGTACCTAAAACTTCTACTCCACTACATTTGTTCTAGTAACGAATTTCTTTTCAGTTTAAGATTTTACAGACAACCTTATAGATGAGCTCCCAAAAAGTCTTTAAAGTTTTAAAAGTTATTTGCTCCAACTTAAACAAATAAAACATTAAAGCACAATCCACATGTTAATGCTATCAAAATAACAATCCGTTAATATAAGGATATAACACCTATGGAGCTCATTCTACTTCTCGTGTTTTCTTCTGTACAAGTTTTAATGACTCAGTCACCATTGTGTTTCCTCATTCGGCGATAGCTGGCAATTTAACAGACATTTATTTAAATATAAATCCTTGAGCTGCACCAATAATCTAGGCTGTGTTCTTATGTACTAAAAGCATCTTGAGAACATAAATGCGTTTACACTGACAAGGATAGAAACAATGCAGTGAACCAGGATGATGCATTCAAAACAGTCTGTAAAATGTGGAGAACGACAAGAGCAACACGACCCTGTAAAAAGTCTGATTACGACACAAGTAAGTGTCCCGAGGGAAGAACCACAACATGTGAATTCATAACAATGAAGCATTTGTTGCTAAGAAGGAAATGTGATTCCTGCTGTTGCTGCAGGTGTGAAACATGAAACCAAACGCCTTTTAACATCTTAAGAAACATGTCAATGTAAACGGCATCTCTGAAACGGGGGACAAAGGTTGTGTACATGTGCAGACGGGAGCTCGTTATAAATATGAGTCACCAGGCGCCGGCAGGTCGACACACGTGAAGGTAACAAGAAGTAAAAATACCAACGTGTAAATGGAAGAATAGTTTGTTAAAAGGAAAAAACGTTTTTCTAATAAGATCCCTTACGCAATCTGATTGGGTGGTGACCCACCAGGCGAGCAATGTGATTGGCCGAGGGCCAGTCAGACAGGTCGTTACAGAGGTTGGTATGTTCCAGTTGCTGAGCCCGTGCTGGATGGGGGGTGAGTGGGGGGGGGGGGCCTCCCGCCTCCCGAACAGGTGGAGAAGGTTTCTACTCAAAACATTCCTTCGATGCTTTAGTGTTGCGCAGCGGAGGTGAAATATGCGGTATTTGTTTCAGCTTGTTATGTGACGGTTAAAAACAAGCCGTGTGTGTTTTTCAGGAGCCTCGGCTGCACGGTGGTGGAGATGCTGACGGAAAAGCCTCCGTGGGCCGAGTTCGAGGCCATGGCGGCCATATTCAAGATCGCCACGCAGCCCACCAACCCGCTGCTGCCCTCGCACGCCTCCGACCAGGCGCGGGACTTCATCCGCTGCATCTTCGTGGAGGCCAAACACAGGCCGAGCGCCGAGGAGCTGCTCAGACACCCGTTCTCCCAGTGCTGAGACCTGCTGCTCTGAACCTCTGAACCTTTGACCCGCAGCTCAGCAGCCCTCAGCAGCACCTGCAGCACCTGCAGCACCTGTAGCTCCCAGGACACCCAGACATTGTCGAGATGATGTCAGTGTTAAAAAAACAACCGAGCCTCGGACGCCGTTCTGACGTCCTCACGCAAATCCAAAGAGACGGTCTGACAACAGCGTGCCTTGAAAAACCAATGCCAGTATGTGCTCTTCCACGAGTCTCCACAAGGGGGAGACCAAACACAGATTAAGTATCTGGTGGTTCCACTGATACTCCACACACACACACACACACACACACACACACACACACACACACACACACACACACACACACACACACACACACACACACACACACACACACACACACACACACACACACACACACACACACACACACTCCAAATGATGCAGGCTATCGAGGCCTGGCTGAAGGCAGCGGTTGTGTCATCATGAAGTATTCACTCCTGTGATTACCTTCTCTCACTGTGCCCTTATGAGAAATACCAGGAATCCCTGAAGTGTTTTGACATTTAAACGTCTTTTTTAAAGCTACAACAGGCCCGAAGCTCAAGTTTGCTCAGTGGATGTTGAACGCCACTCGTGCACAAATTCTCTATTTTTCCCTTTATGTCCATCTCTATTTAGTTTTTTTTAAACTGTTTCTGATGCACCTTTTCGGTTTCAAAATAAGACGTTATATACGATGGTTTAGTTCCAGGTAGACATCCCTCTGTTATTAGCATCTGGATTAAAAATATTATGCTAAAATGTCCTAATTCGGATAGACTGACATTGCATAATTTATTTTCATACTACAAAGAAGTATATTAAAAATGCTGCATTTGGTATGACAAAAAATAATTAACATAAAGTAGCGAAAATTTGGTTTACATATTTTAAGTGCGTAATTTCCAGCTATCTCTTTTTTGGATCTGGAAATACTTTCAGATCGGAGTTGTTTCTTCTAAAGAAGCTTTTCCGAAGTTTACCAGATATTTATTTCTCAGCTGCGTAGCTCAGCAGCTCGAAAGTGATTCCAATTCATGGGGGAACAATCTGGTGCGAAAATTAGGTGAAATATATGATTTAAATCAGACATACACGTGAAAAAAAACACGTTCTTAACTGTCACTATTAACGTCCTCGCTGCCTTAATGCGTTTTGGGAAATTAAGAGAATCAGTAGTTTTCAGTACGGCCGAGAAATGTTTCAAATAATCCCAGTAAATATGAGAATGACAGGAAACAGCGTAGGAGGAGTTTTCTTTTCTGTTTAAATGGACCCAGTCTTCTTCTATCTTCCGCCACACTGTGACTTCTCCTCCTCCTCCTCTTCCTCTCGTTGCTCTTCAGTGATCTCTGATGACAAAGTGCCAAAAACAGATGAAATATCCCGCTGCAGACTCACTTATCAGTTCTGTGTAAAGCAGATGAAGCTTCAGTCTTCAGGCCTTATTGTGAAGGTGACTGTCGCCTCCTTCCTGTTTGTGTCTGACCCAAACATCCGACTGAGAAGCCATAGCTGGAGGATCAATTTAAATCAGATGCACTTTTAAATGTAAAATGAATGTTGTGGGTTTTTTTGTTCAAATTTGATTTGATTTTTTTTTTCCACTTCAAATGTGAAAATTCGTATACTTTTATTTATATCCCCATGTCCATTCCAATTAGATTTTCTAAGTAAATATATATGTATAAATATATTTTTTATATTCAGACCGTGTCAAATGGAATGATACCTGTTAGACGTGACTCATTGAAAGCAGCTGGTTTTGCAGACATTACAGAATTTGGGGTTCATAAATGAGAAATGGGTGGAAAACGAACTCTGGCTGCCTGCTTCTCGTTCCAGTGCAGATTTGTTTTCCCCACACATCCGTAGCTATACATTAAGAAGACCGTATTAACCTGACTGGTTGTGGAAACTTTTGCATCGTTGGCCGTACTGCTCTGACACATCCACGAGGTCTCATGAATGAAACCTTTAAAGGATTCATTTACAAAAGGAACTGCTGGGAATGATTATTTGTGTGTGTGTGTGATCTCAGTGTTATTAAAACATAATTAAGATGTGTGTGTGTGTGTGTGTGTGTGTGTGTGTGTGTGTGTGTGTGTGTGTGTGTGTGTGTGTGTGTGTGTGTGTGTGTAGCCAAAGACGAGCAGGATCGGAGCCACAGTTGAATGTCAGAGTTCGCTTTTCAACCCGTGACGATGACGACTTTGTTTATCCCGGGGTTTCACACGACGAGTCCAGTATTACAGGATTTTCTGGGCGAAGGGCTTGCTGCTGCCTTGATGCTAATACACAAGTATTTTTATGGGGGCTGCTACACATTAAAGGCAGCTAAATGTGATTTTACATTTTTCAAAGGAAAAAAAGGACCCTGGGATAAGCAAATGAATTTCAAACTAGTTGTTAGAAATCTATGTATGTAAATGTATCATGACAAGACTTGCAGTGCAAAGTCTGATGTATCAAATTTATTTTACAGTAAGAAAAGAATAGTATGTTATATATATGTGTATATAAATATATATATACATATATGTCATGCGCTCTCTCCAAAGCAAATAAATTGTTTTTGAGTATTGAAATTGTCTGCGTATTTCCATGGAGGACCGTCGTGTGTCGACCGGACTCGGTGAGTCCAGTTAATGAAGACACACAGCAGACTGAGCTCATTGTTGGCAGGAAGAATCGACTTGATTGATGCACTCGAGGTTTTTTTCCCATTTCTTTCTCTCTCTCGCTCGTGTTTTGTTTCTTTTGAGGAAAACCAGGAGGCAGACGCAGGAAGAGGAGATTTCATCGGCCGTGTCTGGCAGCGAGATGGGACGGCGACAACAGACTCAACAAAACACCTTCTTTTATTGGTGTGACAATCGTTTGATAGTTGTTGTTTTTTTTATTGCTTTTATGAATTGATGAGTTTGCCCTATTTTTTTTCACTGTAAACAAGTGACTGATATCAATGGAAAGTAAGATTTGTTAGGTATATAGTAGCAGTAGTGCTTATCATAAATACGACATTTGATTTCTATCAAACATAAAGTATCATTACCTCGTGAATTAACTGGATAAAACTTGGTTGAAGACATTCGTGGTCCTCAGATGATGAATCCTTTGCTGACATGAGATGAAATATCTCGTCACTCAGAGGAAGGATTGACACGTTGAACCATTCACGCTCCCATCAGGTTGAACCGTTGACTTCTGAGCTCTAGTTTATTTTCTGCAGCAGCCTCATGGTATCAAAATTGTGCAAAAAAAAGAAAAAGCTTTATTATTAAATACCTGCAAAACCGTTGATATTCCTATCACATTTAAAGCTAACAAACATGAGCATGCTAAAACACTAAACAAAGACGGTGAACATGTTCAACAAGACGGCGCACTTATTGGTTGATTAGCATTTTCCATGTTAGCTACCTGATGTTAGCGTTTAGCACACAGAACAGCTCGCTCTGATTTCTGGCACATGTTCATTGCTCGTTAATATGTTGAATATTTTTCGACTCACTGAATATAAACATTCAAACATTCAGAGACCCATATGGTTAAAACAACAGCTTGTATCTGAGCGCTGTGTTTGTGTTTGTGTGGTATTTTGGCCTCCAGCATTCCTGCTGACAGGCAGACTGGAGCTTCGGGTCTGAACCAGCTCTCCACCGGCCCCCTCTTTGTGGCCACGCTCTGTTTGGACCCGGTGGTGCTGAGTCATATCGCCAGCCTGTCTGTCCCAGTTAAGCCCCCCTGATTTTCACCACAGACCTTTTCTTTCCCATGAGGCCTTGCGGATTTCAGTGGCACCCCGAGTATTCAGCGGTGCTGCTGTTACCTGTCAGAGATTTACCCTCCGGGTCCAGAGGTTTACCCGGCGGGTCCAGAGGTTTACCCGGCGGGTCCAGAGATTTACCCTCCGGGTCCAGAGGTTTACCCGGCGGGTCCAGAGGTTTACCCTCCGGGTCCAGAGGTTTACCCTCCGGGTCCAGAGATTTACCCTCCGGGTCCAGAGGTTTACCCGGCGGGTCCAGAGGTTTACCCTCCGGGTCCAGAGGACGGTCGGCCTCTTCCAAACTTCATGATTCACTGAGGTGCAACAACACCAGACAGATGTTAGTCAGGCAGTCTGTGCACATCTGTTCAGGCTTTATATGAGATTTCATCAGGCAATTGAAAATATTTTAAATTATATGCTGTTGAGTACTTGAACAATATTAACAATATTAACAATTTTATACCCTTTTTGTGCAGTAGAAGTATGACCCTTCATGAAATGAGGCGAACTGTTAAGAGCTCCGAGACCACCGAGGTGATTTTTGCTCGTGAGTAAGTGGTTGTGTGCACCTGTGTGCTTGGCGTTCAGATGGAAACACCGTTGCTAGGGCAACGGCAACGTGGACGGTGTCCAGAAGCCTCAGAGGCTCACTACGTAGCAAGCCAACAGGCGGGTAACGTAATGCAGGAAATGCAAAGGGGGAGAGTTATGAAGACAAACTCTACATGACTAAAGTTACAAAATATTATAATAATATTATATTATTATAATATTATTATAATATTATAATAATATTATATTATTATAAGTGAATTTTGAGGCTGTGCAATTTTTTTTTTTAACCAAGAGCTGCTCTTCTGGATGAAGTCCCACTTGTTGTTTAACTGACAGGGTGTTAGTTAGTCTGGCCTGGATGAGGTGAGGAAGGTGGAGCTGCCCGTTGGTCGGGATTCAGTTTGGTATGCGGCCATGTGCATTGAAACATCAGTGAGGTTGAGGGATGATGGCTGGAGGGGAGGGGGGTAGGGGGGGTTTCTGGGTGTAAAATGCCAGAGCAGTCAAGTTTAGCTCTGGCATCCATTCTGCGCTGACCTGAGATCAGTCCAGCAGCATTAAGATTCTGCCCCGCACCCTCTTTTGTTATTTTTCCTTGTAAGTCCTGCAAGATGAGAGGGTCCCCCCTTATGTCAGACACATGAATCAGCTGTTTGACTTGGCTCTAGAGACTCCAGCAGCAGGATGGGGTGGGGGGGGGGGATATCTGCGCCACTGCTTTCCTTCTCTCTCTGTGTGGATGTTTAATCATCAGGACACATTACCTCAGTGACCACATCTGAGGCAACGGCTGCGACCGTCTGAAAAATCCAGAGAGACGAAACAATGAGTGTCAACCTGAATGACGCAACGTGCCATTAATCCCTGGAGTCTTTTCAATCAACAAATCTCTGCCAGACGGACAGTGAGCCATCTCCTTTAACCTCTATTAACGCACACTGATTGGAATTCAAGACACTGTGTTGTTGTTTGTCTTCTTTGATGGCCGGATAGTGGAGTTATTCAGTGTCTCCCGGTACCACTGCTTTCCACTCCCTGTGATTTTTATGACCCGAGTAACAAAGGGTCCTTTATGTACTGCTGCTGTTGTGGTTTAACAACCTGTAGCAGCATAGCGGTTAAATGACTGCCAATGTTTCTGCAAGTTTGATCTTCCAAACTCCACATAAAATACGAATTAAACTTAAAATCTTTGATCAAAATCCATTAAACTTTCTTCTTCTTTTTTTTTTTCCCACCCAGCAGCCGTTGGTTTCAATTCAAAATGACTTCTGCTTGTTGTAATCCTTCACATTACATCTGCTTTGATGTTGAATTGTTGGCTTCTCTTCTATAACATTGTACGGTTCTGTTGTCTGACTTTACTACTTAAGTGCTCTAAAATAACTTGTGCTGTGATTTGGCGCTTTATAAATAAAATTGAATTGAACTGAAGTTACTTGTAGTTAATTTATCACTGCCGGTTGGATACGATGACTGCCTGAAATGAAAGGAGAAAACAAATCAATCAAAACCAGTATAACACCTGAGCATGTGGAACATAAACTATATGAAAAATAGAGAAAACGAGTAACTTTATAAAAACACAATGTGATGATTTGAAAATCCTGTAAACTGCTATTTAATTTTAAATCAACCCAAGACAACATATCAAATGCTGAAACTGAGAAATGTTATTGTTTTATGGAAAATATATGCTCATTTTGAATTTGATTCCAGCAACTCGTTTAAAAAAAAGTTGAAACAGGAGCACACCTCCCGCTGCGTTGCATCACCTCTTCTTTTAACAACACTCTGTAAACATTGCTGGAGTTTTGAAAGTGAAATGTTGAACGTCCGTTCTTTCAGCTGCTTCAATGTTCGGAGTTGTAAAATGTTTTTGTTTTTCTTTAATCAAACAAAAAGTAAAAGCTGTAAATGTCTTTTTCACACTCCATTTGAATAACTTCACTCAACAAAATCCATATTGATGTTGTCAGCAGTATCGTTCACTTGTTTGACAATCTTTTACTCAACTTTGTTTGGCTCCATAAAAGAATGTTTTTAAGCACCTGTTGTTGTGTAGAAGGACTCTAATACTTTAATTCTTCTTCTCTTCAGGGACGAACTTGCAGAGAGAAACAGACAGTCGCTCCCAATCTCGTCTCCACAAATCACATCCTCTTCTAAATCAGAGCAGGATCAGCTGGAGGGGTGTGATGTAGCCCCGCCCCGCCCCGCCGTTGTCAAGGTAATGGCTGAAAAAGGTTGTGTAACGCGGCCTCTGTTGTTCGTCCTCCTGGAGTTCAGATTAGGTCTGCACTCCCCCCCCCTCATCGCCACCATCCAATCTGTCTTTGGAACCAGCAAGTTGTCCAATTACCCGAACACAGTGAACGCCTCGCGGCCTCACCGTCTCAGCAGGACTTTATTTGATAAAAGTCCTGCAGTAGGATGGTCAAACGAATGAAGAGCGTGTAGATGGAAAAATTACAGTTTTTGATTTCATTGTCACTGTAGATTTTTATGTCACAGAATGCATCTGATGCTACAAGAAAACAGAAATAAATGAAAACGCTGTTGTATTAAGTGTCAAAAATGTTATTTTGTTAATGGTTATGTTCTCCTATAATATTTCATTTCTGTCTGACTTCCCTGTAACAAATCGACACTTCTGTGCAGATAATATGTAGTTTTTACAGCATTTTCGGTTTTGTTTAAAAAAAAAAAAAAAAAGAGTATGAAAATGTTCCTATACGCAATTTGAATGTTTCTTTAATGTCAACTATGAACATTTACATCTGGATTTGAACACAGCTGGAGATGCATCTGAAGTCTACTTCCTATTCTTCCTATTATCAGTTTTTTATCATCTTTTTAAGCAACCCTGAACACTCTGATGATAAACTCTTCCAGCAGGTGTTTCGTGAGTAATTGCAGGTAGTTTTGTGTCCTTGTTATGTAACCGTGAACTAAACTGTGATCCAGAGATGAGAGACGAAGGCGCCGAGCTTCAGACTGTTTATCTGTTTATCTCCTCGAGCGTCATTCCTCTAAATCCTACATGACGGACATTTCTGAATACGTTTGCATCTTTCTCGGCCAATCTGCAGTTGTGTTTTCATGATTTTGAGAGTGAAGATTTCAGTTTTTGGGGGAGAGAGAGGGCATGTGTGGTCAGGTTTGAATCGGCGGCCCAGACCCTGTCACACAAATTCCTTTTCATTCAGCTGGAACAGAAAAGAAAGAAAAGAGGGGAAGACAAAAAGGGGTGAAAGTAAGAGTGAGAGTGAGAGAGGGAGTGAGTCAGAGGCCGCCAGGGGAGGAGAGGGAGGAGAGAAGGAGAAAGCCAAGAGACATTTGTAGTTGAGTGGATGAGCACAGACAATCCCTGGCACACAGCTTTCTGAGTGTCATGTAAACCAGCCCCATTCACTGCCTGCCACCTCCCTTCTCCCTGCCCCACCCTGCGGCCCCTCTCGGCTTTGGACTTCGCCTGCCTCTATAAAAGCCCCGTCTGTGCCCCGAGCGAGCTTCATTCCCCCCGTCATGGAGAGTCAGAGAGCCCAGTCCTCGTACAGGAAGCGTTTCGGGCCCCTGCAGGGCTCCGGCAGCACAGGATGGAGAATCGGCAGCGTCTCTTCCAGCCGCCTCTCCTGGCATGGCCCCCCCCGCAACCTCACCCACTCCAGCCCCATATCCCGGATCTCCCTGGGCTCCACCAACGCGGCCCTGCTGCTGGGGAGCCCCGGGGACCGGCTGGACTTCTCGGCCGACTCCTTGATGAAGGCCCAGTACAAGGAGACGCGCACCAACGAGAAGATGGAGATGATGGGCCTGAACGACCGCTTCGCCAGCTACATCGAGAAGGTGCGCCTGCTGGAGCAGCAGAACAAGATGCTGGTGGCGGAGCTGAACCAGCTGAAGGGGAAAGAGCCCAGCCGCCTGGGGGACATCTACCAGGAGGAGCTCAGGGAGCTCCGGCAGCAGGTGGACGGTCTCACCACCGGGAAGGCCCGGCTGGAGATCGAGAAGGACAACCTGGCCGCAGACCTGGTCACACTGAAGCAGAGGTAGGAGGAGGAAGGGTGGGGCTCCGTGTGGGCGGAGCATCCTGCTGCTGAGATGCACAATCATCCAGCTTTATGTCTCTTGTTTGCTTTTAGTCTTTTACAGAAATAATACATCTTTGCTCTTTTTTTACTTGCTTTCACTTCCTAAAATCTGACCTTTGTTACACTTTGCGCTCATAAAACCAATGTTTACTTTCTCTCAAATTAATAACTGTCAAACTTTATGTATAAACTTTTCTTTTGAACCTCTTACAATAAAGACAAATTTTTAATTAATCAACATAAAAGTGCCCCTTTGTGCTTTCCTCCCTCTCTTGTTTCTGTTTACATTGTGCACAAAATTTCAGTTTGATGTTTCGCTCAGTGTAGAAGAACGTTTTGGACTCTTTTCTTTTGCATCTTATTGGACGAAGCAAAGCAGCACCCAGAATCCACCTTGTAAAACACACACAACAGCTTTAGTGATGCTGTTCACTGTCTGCTTTGGAAAGAAAAGATTTAGTTGGATGCATACTGGACCAATATAAGAAGCTTTTTTTTTTTTTTTTTTTTTTAATTACAAATGCATTTATATGCAGATTGTGGGTTTTGTCCCTGATTGGTTGGAATGCAGACCGCCGTGCTCTGAGCTTTACTCCTGGATCCCTCTTTACAAACCTGATCCTGCCTGAACCCCTCGTCGCCATTGAGCGAGTGTGGAGGAATGAGGCCTGCACAATGGCAGCCCTCCACAAAAGGAGAGCAGGCAGCCAGGCAGATGTTCTCTTGTGTCCCGCCTCCCATGTTACTCCAAAACGACGATTCCCTGTCGCCACATACCCAACGGTTTTTTTTGGTTTTTTTTTTATCTCTCAAGTCGTGAATCTGTAAATTAATTTACTCTTGAGAAGGAGTGAGTGAAAAGCTCTACTTCAAGACTCTGCTGGTTCACTGAAAGGACGCAGGGTGAATAGTGATGGCCGTGGCTGAGAGGGTCAAAGGTCCCTTTTGTGAGAACTCTATTCAGCAAACTCTGCGTGAAGCTGTACAGATGTGACTCCAAGCTGGAGCGTTTATACTTCCACGTCTTTCTGTGTACGGCAGATGGATTGGAGGGTTGAGGGTCTGTGCACGAGGCTGTGTGTGTGTGTGTGTGTGTGTGTGTGTGTGTGTGTGTGTGTGTGTGTGTGTGTGTGTGTGTGTGTGTGTGTGTGTGTGTGTGTGTGTGTGTGTGTGTGTGTGTGTGTGTGTGTGTGTGTGTGAACTCCATCCCGTGGGAAAGGCCTCTGGCTGTTAGATGGGAGCGAATGTGTAATGATGCGTAAACTTCCCCTTTCAGCTGAGCCTCGCTCGTCCTCTGCAGCACGGAGAAGCACTGAAGCTCACAGTGGAAGTCTGATGGCGATGCCTGAAATATGTTTTCACTCCTCACAGTTTGACTCTTCATTGTACACAAAACTCTCCGTGGAATGTCAGCTGGCAGGAAGAGAACCAGCACGCTCACACACGATAGTTTAACTGGAAATATTCGGTTGTTGCAGCGTTCAAAAAGAAAATATTACTTTGTGTGTTTCAGTGTTAAACTTAATGAATGTGGAGATGATTCGTGTCTTTGATTTGTTGTATTAAACTGCAAAAAAAACTGAAATGTTTGAAGGAATTTTTCTTGAATAATTCAAGAGAAATAATCTCTGGGTTTTGTGCAGTTTTTAATTACAAGTTTTTCTCCTTTTTGTGACTCAGATTGCAAGAAGAGGTCGGCCTCCGGCAGGATGCAGAAAGCAACATGAATACTTTCAGACAGGTAATTCTGTTTACTTGTATTATAATCTAAATGATTTTGATGTTCAGTATGTCTGGCTGTACACTCCCATTCCTCTACACGTCTCGTTCTTTTGTGTAGGATGTGGATGAGGCGTCTCTGAACCGCGTCCAGTTAGAGAGGAAGATCGAAGCCCTGCAGGACGAGATAAACTTCCTGAAGAAGATTCACGAGGACGTACGAAGAAGAATTGAAAAAAGACAAATATTGGGGTGACTTTTTCTATTCCTCTCACCATTTCTGCACATCTTATTGAAGTGTTTCTGAACGTCTTCTTGCAGGAGCTGCGTGAGTTCCAGGAGCACATCATGGCCCAGCAGGTCCATGTTGACCTGGACGTGTCTAAACCGGATCTGACCGCTGCCCTGAGAGACATCAGGGTCCAGTATGAAACCATGGCCTCTTCAAACATGCAGGAGACGGAGGAGTGGTACCGGTCCAAGGTCAGAGGACTCAGCTATATCTTTTATATGAATGTAAAAGGCTGAAAGGCAGAATATTACACAACCAAATGACAGTAGATGCAACTTTAATGGTCCTCGTCAGGTAGTTTGTGAAAATGTGTGACTATTTTGTTCCTCTATATTCACTCTGTAACGTCTGAAAATAGAGAAACAAAAAGGATGAATATAATGTGTAACAACTCAGAAAGTAAAGTACAACAGACTGTTGGACTGTTTGTACACAGTTTGCTGACCTGACGGATGCAGCCAATCGAAACGCAGAAGCCCTCCGCCAGGCCAAGCAGGAGGCCAACGAGTACCGCCGTCAGATCCAAGTGGTGACCTGCGACCTGGAGGCTCACCGCGGGACAGTAAGTCCAGCACACCACGGACGACACCACGGGAAAACTGACGTCGACTAACAATCAAACATATACATATGTACATATTTGGTCATATTTTCTGATGGGAAATTTAACCCGAACTGATTTAAAAATTAGATTTTGACTCCACAAAATTACACTGCAGCTTTAGGATGATGCATTTTTGTTTTACTGGCTGTATATTCCAGCACATTAGATTTACATTGAAACAGCATCTCTGCAGTTCAGGCAGCTTTTGATTTGAGGGTGTTCACAACCCTTCTGTAAACACCGTAGGAATAGTCTGAACTTTTACACGACTTTATGAGACTTAAGAAGTGACAGCAAACTTCGTGCTCTCTCCGGCCTGTGCAGCCGCCAGACTCATTTCTCACTTGTTTCCGAGCCTTTCAGTTTGGTCTCCCTGCAAATGAAACACCTGCTCAGTTGGCTTGAGGTCGGCGTGTGGAAGCCAAGGTCGGCCCAGCTTTTTAAAGGTCCTTATCTCAAGATCAGAAGTTCATTATTTTATTATCTCCAGATCACAACGCTTGTATTTGTATCTGTAAGGTTTATAACATATCAGCATAAAAGTGTCAAAACTCATGTAGGTATTAGTCCAGCTAACCACAGTTATCTTTAACGACAAACATCTGTTTTCAACAAATTGCTTTGAACAAATTAGACCGTAAAAATCGGACTTTTCTATCATCCGACATGCTGATGCTTGACTAACGTTAGCCTCACGCTAGTTAGCACAATTCTTTTGCAAAAAAATAGCATTTGGTAAATTCTACTAATCACTATGCAGCACCTTTTACCCAGCATGGACGCAAACACCGTCAAACAGACTTAATCGTTTTCATTTTAAATAGGAGAACCAAAGATAGTAGACACAATAGAACTTGTAATAGAGGAAACAAATCTGTGCTCGAACTTTCTATAGAACAGAAATAATAGTAGCAGCAGTGAACAATCTGATGGGGAAGTTGCAGATATGTTGGCGTGACATTAAAGGAAACCTCCATGAGATGCTGGTCTTCATCAGCCTCCTGGGTCTTCATCAGCCTCCTGGGTCTTCATCATGTGGTCTTCTCTCTCCTCCGTGAGAACGAGTCTCTGGAACGCCAGATCCGCGAGATGGAGGACCGCTGCGCCATGGAGACGGCCGGTTACCAGGATACCGTGAGCCGTCTGGAGGAGGAGATCCACGCACTGAAGGAGGAGATGGCCAGGCACCTGCAGGAGTACCAGGACCTCCTCAATGTCAAACTGGCCCTGGACATCGAGATCGCCACCTACAGGAAGCTGCTGGAGGGAGAGGAGAGCAGGTGAGGCACCAGCTGGTTGGTTTGGACATAAATCTAGAGTATTTAAAATGAATGTTTCTTCTTTTCTTTTTACTTCTAGGATCACCATTCCAGTTCAGAGTTTTTCCAACCTGCAGTTTAGAGGTCAGCATTAGACCCTCCTCTATTTTTTGCTTTTGGAACAGACACCTTTTCAGGGTCAATACATTTGGAAAGTGTTTCTCCAAAAGAAGAAATTACAAGACAATATGACCCCAAAACAGAAAGGAAATTAAATTATTTGTATTATCAAAATAAATGTTGGTGAATAGTAAATCTAAACCCCAAAATGACACATCCTCATCCTCCTGCATTCACTGTTTAACTGTACTTTAAGGAAAAGTAAAAACAACTTTTAACAGAGGACGATATTTTGCATTTTTGGGGCTGTACTAAATATTCCACCTTTCTTCCTTCGGTTTATTATGTAGAAACTAATCTGGACACTAAAACCCCCGAAGCCCACGTCAAGAGGAGCATCCTGGTTCGAACCGTGGAGACCAGAGATGGGGAGGTATGTTCTTCTCACGTTGCACCTCTCATCATCTCCCTCTGGAGGGCGATGTTGAACCCTCGTTCTCTTTTTATCGGTTTGTTTTTTTAACTGTTCTCTTTTCTTTTCAGATCATTAAGGAATCAACCACTGAACACAAAGACCTTCCTTGAAGTCCCATCATGTCCTCAGTCACCATCTGAGGAGTCTGAATGTGCATTGTTGCGTATTTGTACTTTTTTTTTTCTTGTTGTTTTCTAAGCCCCAAAGTTTCCCATCAGATTCATCTTGTCAATTTCATTTTCTTCATCAGCACCTGCTGGCTGAATGTTTTTTCTGCCTTACAACCACAACATAACCATCAAACACACTTAAAATGTCTGTAATTCATGCAATTTAAAACAGTCTGTCGTCTATTCCAGTAAAAAATAACTTGTTTTTATTCTAACTCGAGGTGACAAACCAGATTTTTTTTTAGCATTGATTGAGATTAGCTGCCGTAGAGGAGGCCTTTGAAATGTAGTGATTATGTTAATATGTAGCGTGGTGGAGGTGGACGCGTGGTTACCTGTATGTGAAACGTGGTGAGGGATGTACGGGAGGGAGGGCGGTCGTTGTTTGCCTCAGTGTTGGATGCAGGTGAGGAATAAAGAGATTTGTGTACGTTACTGCAGCTTTTGTCAGAACAGCTGAATCTGTGCTGGTTTTTAACCCTTCGTGTCTGCTGCTATTTTCATATTTTCTTTCCTTCGTTGCAGCAGCTGCTTCATCTCGTGTGTTGCTTCTCGTTCTGAAAGTGCTGCACAGGTATTGTCAATCAGTCTCGGCTCTCGTTGATTAGACTTGGTCCCAGGTTACAGCTGGAAGTTCGATGATGTCATCACACATTATCGCTTTGTATGATGTTACTTTTTGAGATTAACTTCACCGAGTGACCAAACAGCGCTGCTCTGAAAAACCAGGAAGAAAACAAAGGAAACCACCTGTTCAACGGAAGATTCAGGCAGGTGTTTGATTATTTTAATTCTGGGGAAGTCCACCCAAAGGAAAGCCTCAAGCCAACAGTTGAGCAGACTAATGATTGGCTGCTCACATATCCACGTTTCAGCATCAGATTTCCAGTTTTTATCCTTTTCTTCACTTTTATCTTCAACAGTTTGTAATGTCTTTCCGTAAAATGGCACCAATGTCTGATACTGTGTGTGTGTGTGTGTGTGTGTGTGTGTGTGTGTGTGTGTGTGTGTGTGTGTGTGTGTGTGTGTGTGTGCGCGTGCGCGCCACTCATTGGATGGTGACCATCGTGACTTCTGCAGTGTTTCCATGTGCATACCATAGACTGTGTAGAAGTGGACGTAGCTTCCAGGTCTGAAAAATGAGGCCAATACCAAAGTGCCCAAAGCTGCAATACCACCGATGGCCACCAGAGGTTGACTAAGAAAAGGCATTAGCTCCATAGACGCCCATTCAACTTCACTCATGAAGTTCTAAGTCAGTATATTTTTTCCACACTTTATCTCGGCGTTGTTAGTTAAAGTCACTCCTTTTTCTGGCAGTTCATCTGAAAATAATCTGTCATTAATTAGAAAATAAGCCTCAAAGCTGTCGCTTTTTTTGGGGGGGGGGGGTCTGTTTGATTGACAGGCCTGTGGTGCAGTCAGGTTTCCACTGTCGGTGGGCGGGACGTCGTGTCGTTGGGGTTTCCAAGCCGATGTTTCCTGTAGTGTTGGCGTGGTAACAGAGAGATGTAACACACTACAATACAACACCTGCACTGCTGGGTTTTTTGTTTGGTTTTGAAGGGCAGGTCGTTGGGGTGAAAATGAAAACCGAGGGTCTGGACGGACGGACGGACGGACGGACGGACATGTGGAACATCTGAAACACTACTGAAGGCTGCTCTGCTGTTGGTGAGCTCTCTGACTGAAGCTGCGCTGACAGGCGCTGCCGCTAATGAGACTGGTGCTTCGCCAAAGCTGGCTGTGTCTGCGCTCGTCGCCAAGGACACCATGTGAATCGTGGTTCTCTACCCTCCATAACCCCCCCCCCCCACCCGTCCCCACCCTCACACCCCCGTCACTCAATCCCCCTTCTCCTGTTTCTGCTAACAACACACCGCGACACTCGTCATCATTTTGTTCTGTTAAATGTGGATCCCGGGTGGAAACGTCGACTTCTGCAGATGTGAATATAACAGCAGCTACATGCGATGATGTCATGTTAACAACAATAAAAACATTTTAGTTTGCTCGAAGTGACGCCTCGAGTTTCCCTCACGGGCTCCTTTGACTCTGAGTTGAAGACTGACACGTGAAGTTGATCATCTCTGTGAACTGACTTTTATACGTGCTGACAATTAACTTCGGGGTCTCAGAAAGGCCGACAGACATTACTCATGGTGACTGATTGTCTCCGCCTGCAGACAGGAAGCGCCGCCGAGCAGATGGATCCACTTCCTGTCGCACCACGGCTCATTATGAGTGTTACTGTACATCCATGGCGGAGAGATGATTTTAAGGCCCAGAAATGCTGTTGCTTGATAAATCTGGGTATAAAAGAAAAAAACAAACAATAAAAGTCAAAGTTAGTGGTAATAGTGGGTAAAAACAGGGTTAAAAGAACAGAAAGATTATGAAGATCAACCCATTAAAACATAAATAAATGAATACCGTCCAGCAAAATAATGAGTGGGACTAAGAAAAAATTTAAAAGATTGTAAATAATTCATCTAACTCGGTATGAACTTCTTAATATTTGTTGAATAGACTGAAGGCCATCAGCCGCACTGGAGAATGCTTGGATGATGTCTCTTCACAGCGAGTGTGACAGGAAAGATTTCAGAAGGCAGAAAATGTTAAAGTGAACATGAACATGAGAATGTGACAGAATCTGTGTCTTCCCACCTTTCATACATTTAAAGAGCTGTTTCAGCCTCCAAGTCGTCGTTGTTTCTGAACTCCAACAATCACAGACTGATAAATGCTCCGGTGTTCCAGCTGAGGGTGTTTTGTCTGTGAGGGATTCACACTGTGTCCATGTGCTGTGAGATATAGTGTGAAAAGTATTTCCCATATTATAGCCCAAAAATATTTACTGCTGTTTGCAGTTTGGAACTCAAAGTTCTGCAATCAGCAGCTTATAATATGCTTTTTTTTTGCCCCCCCCACTTTTTTTTTTTTGGTTTGTGTTCTGCTGTCAGAAATCCATCAAGAAAACAATGAAAGCGTGATGATGTGGTCACAAAACACCGACATGGTGTCCAGCTGATTAACGCCACATTAACATTGTGTTTGTTCCTACTTATTTGTGAACTGATCTAGTATTTCAATTATTGTGATGAACATTGTTTTTATTAGGAACTCCAAAAAAAAAAAGCTGCATGCAAATTTCACACCAGCGATCAGTATTTTTCTTCTGGTTTTGCTTGAGTTGAGTGCGGTGAGTGTTTCTGTGGTGAGTCTGTAGCGTGTTTCTGTTTTGCCGAGCTCTTATCGGAGGACCGGAGGGTCTCAGGTCTGCACTGAAGGCGACCCTGAGCTCAAGGAATTCCAGGCAGATAAAACTCTCAGGCGGTCGGAGGCCCGAGCGCTGTCGTCCGCCTCTTTCCCGTCCGGTCCGTTTCCACCGAGCCGGTGAAGGTCAAAAGGTGACGGTGATTTTAAGCGTGTTATCTTTCCACTGCAGGCGTGAGGTGACAACAGCTGTCGTGTATGTTCATATCACGTATCGGTCTACAATTACCGCCTCGTGGTTTAATGCCAGTCAAGCTGGCGTTTACATTCACGTCTGTCCAGACTCGTAATTCATCCAGAGAATTCTCTCGAGAGATATTGTGTACACGAGAATGGGACAGACCTGATGTCACAGTGACCTTGACCTCTGACCTTTGATCACCAAAACATATTCATTTTAACCTTAAGTCCAAGTGTACGTTTGGACCAAATATGAGGACACTTCCTCCTGATGTTTCTGAGATATTGTGTTTCACCAGAGTGGAACGAATGGACCCAAAAACAAAATGTCCTCCGACTGTTTCTGGTTCGGAGGCATGAAAATGTTCAATCATTTATTTACAGGAAGCGTCAGCAGATTAATTTACAATAATAATAATAAAGTCAGTTGCCCTCGTTTTGAAGATCATTGGGGGGAGGGGGGGGGGCACAGGGCTCCTCGGTTAATTTTAGCCGACATTTCATTGAGATCATTGAGACGAAACCCAGAGCGACCGCCTCCATCCGTCCGACGAGGCGGCGAACGCCACCTCGCTCTCCTCTGAACTCCGTCACTGAACACACGACAGCTGTTTCATTTTCAGACTTCTTGGATGTTGAAGTCGCCGACCTGCCAGCTGTGAAGGTCACGAGTTGACCTCCTGATGTGACTCAAAACAACACGTACTGACGAGAAGGTTCAAGCATCCAGTGGAGAATCCAGAAAACGATTGTTGTCTCGAATGAGAGAATATAGATCGACATAAGAAGCAGAGGAAGACCTGTGAACCTCTCGGGAGAAACAAACAGGCGCGCCATGAAACTCTTTTGTGGCAGCTTTTGCCAAACAAATGTACCAGCGTGCAGCGAAGCCTCCCAGGTGACCTTTAAGTAGGTACGCAATCACAACTCTGTCCCGAGTGTCTGTTCTGTCTCTGAATCCGCCGCCGGTGCCAGTTAACTGTCTCCTCTTCGACTTCATGGACGCCTTCAAGCTTTCAGATCAGAGGTGAAATCAAATCGTCGGATCTCCTTTTAATTCAGTTGAAGTAAATCTGAATTAAGCGCCATTTGCAAGTCAAATTAAGTCACTTTACTCGAGTCTGCAGCCGTTTGCGTGTCTCGCTGTGGCAGTGCAATAAAATCCAGACAGGAAGTGACCACAGTCTCAACTCCGTAAAAGTAAGAGCGTTTTTTTATTTCCCTGCTTAGATTTTTACAACCATGTTTCGTTTTCATTTCTCAATTCTGATTCTTTTCTGTTTTGACGTTTCCCCTTTCTGCTTGAGTGGCTCTTATAGTATCCAGCTCATCGGTGGACAAACTCAAATTCATTCAAACAAATAACAGACCTTTAACATTTTGAGTTTGTGGGAGACTTTTTTAAAAAGGAGATCAGGACGTCACACGCATGGACGCAACCTTACAAGAGTGCTTTAAGAGAGTGCCATTTTAAGCTTATCATGAATATAGATTAATAAAAGAGTCCAGGAGTGCGATGGCAGCCACGGAGAAAGAGGATGCTGCTATTTTGAGCGCAGACTTGTGATGTGGAGTGAAACAGAGTAGACTGATGAGGGTCTGCTCTCTGTCAGTGTCAGATCATTGTCAAGTTAGCAGTAATACAATAAGCACGATTTGAGAATGCAGATTTCAAAATAAAATACCTCCCTGCTGTGAACTAAAGAAAATAAAAGAAATGGAGCATATAAATGCACAAAGACTTGAAGAATTACTCTTGTAAATAATGTTGGTTGAACATTTCTAAGTTTAAAGTGCTGGACCCTCTTTGCCTTTGCTGTTTGATGCTTTGAAACTTATTTTAACCTACAGGACAGGTCCTTAATTATATAAATGCAGATTCGTGATGTTTTCTTCCTTGTTTGAGCTACTTTTGTCCTCTGGTCTGTTGGCATTTGGGAATATGGCGACGGCAGAACAAATGTAGGGATTATAAAAAAAAGAGGAAAAAAAAGATCAGGAAAGATTTCTAAGGACTGTACTGCACAAAAACGAGTTGAAATTAGATAGTAGGCTTCATGAAGAAATATTACCTCATAAAGTGAGCAACAACCATCGTGGAAAGCTCTTGTTTTAGGCACGTAATCAGAGGGGGAAATGCTTTTATTGTGAAGGACTCACTGCTTCCGGTGTCGTCCTGCTGTCTTGACGCTGCTGACAGTCGCTCGTGTCGAGCCGGGTGGAGGGGGAGGTGGAGGGGAGAGAGTCTGGCTCATAGCAGCTTCTTCTCCGCAGTTCAAACTTCAGGCAGAAATGCTGCGATTGTAAAAAACCAAGTGATGGATCCTCCGCGCGCTGCAGCTTTTTCTTCACAACTTCTTCTCCAGGTTTCCTCTTTCACAGCGGAAACCTCCCGGCTCTGATTGTTGAATGGTTTGGCATTGATCAGGCTCTTTGCGGGTTTCTCGCGCTACCCCCTCCCCCTCCCCTCCACCCCTATACATACATACACACACATTATCAGCGTGCAATATCCTACATCTGTTATCGCCCTGGCAACTGGTCCTCCTCTCCAGCAGCCTCCAGCTCCTCTCCAGCAGCCTCCAGCTCCTCTCCAGCAGCCTCCAGCTCCTCCAGCTCCTCTCCAGCTCCTCTCCATCAGCCTCCAGCTCCTCTCCAGCAGCCTCCAGCTCCTCCAGCTCCTCTCCAGCTCCTCTCCATCAGCCTCCAGCTCCTCTCCAGCAGCCTCCAGCTCCTCCTCCAGCTCCTCTCCAGCAGCCTCCAGCTCCTCCTCCAGCTCCTCTCCAGCAGCCTCCGACCGAGACCAAACCTGCTTTTTACGAGCGTCCTCCCGAGTGGAAGCAGACCTTCAAATCTCTCTGCTTTTGTTTCTTCATTTTTTTCATTTTTTGTTTAATCTAGTAGGGTTCATGAGTCGGAGAAGTGTTTTATCTCAGCACCAAAATGCCCGTGAGACGCGGTCATGTTGCGCTCCAGAACACCTACTTGGACACGATCATCAGGAAATTCGACGAGCAAAGTAAGTGCACGTGAAAATGAGTTGGAAGTTATGAGTTCGTGATGCTGATATTTAAACCATCAAACGCCCAAAAAATACAAAATGTTTGTCTTTGGTTTTAAACATCCTACATAGACAAAGCTGTTGTTTTCTAATGCTGAAATGCTTTGAATTAAGTGGTAGAGGTGGCAGTCCCGAAATAGGTCCGCAAAGAAAGTGTAGAAAAGGACATTTAAATTAGTTTTCTCCTGAATTAAAATAGACAATATTTCCAGGGTTTCTTCTCGGAGTGTTAATGCAGTTAAAAACTTCTTAATTTGATTTTGTGTCTTTTATTTTTCACGTTTGCGTTTGTTTTGCAAATTTGGTGCGGACAGTCGGCAGCCTGTTTTTAATGTTAGACAACACGATGATGTCTTTTCTAACTTGTATCTGATGATTGACAGACCTCCTGCTGCTCTTTGCTGGTTATTTCATGGTGTTTGTTTGTGGGTTCTCCTGACGTTTGTCCTCCATTCTCTCACATCTTCAACCGGCTGCAAACAAACACGTGTAGGAAGATAAAGATGCTGCATGTGATATCGAAGGCTTTTATTTTTCATCCCTGCTTAACCTAAAGATCATATTTTATATTACAAATTGCAAACGAATCATTTAAGTTATTGTTAATGTCATTTTTACTTTAAAAACAAACATTCATTCTAACCATATCTAATGGGGTGTGATGGCAGGTTTTCCTTCTCTCCACCTCTCATTGGTGTTTAGGATCACGTGTCTTGACAACTTTTTTTTCTGTCTGATCAGATCTGCCCCCCCCCCCAAAAAAAAAAAATCATCTCCGTAGCCCCCTGTGTGAATTATGTAATGCCTCTAGTGTGCTCCCCACCCCCCAAAACAAAACGTGTGCACGCGCAGCCACACGCACGTGCACAGCCAGGTGTGTGCACGTGCCCACACAGCTGCTTAGCAACGGTGTGACGATCAGTGTTTCCGCTACGAGCCCCAGATAATGACTTTGGACGGGATGTGCTTTCCACTGGGGGAGCTCATTTAGTTTCGATGGAGGGGGAATACCCCCCCCCCCCACGCACACCCCTTCTCTCATCTGTGTGAGCAGCAATCAGCAAACAGCTGTTTAACCCAGTTCAGCACATGTGTAATAAAAGGCCCGGCAGAGGTTCTGTATGTACTCTTCATTCAGCTCATTCAACTCCTCCATTAGAGGCTTTACAACAAAAACCGGCCTGATTCACTGTCATCTGTCTGTTGCCGGAGCGACGACCGTCACCGGTCTGTAGGCGCTCGGGACGGGGTCGGTATCAAAGGTCCCACCGCACCAGCAGAAAGAGCTTCACTGTTGTACCTGACAGTGTTTTCACACAGGATGAGAGATGATTGACAGGGGGGGCGGAGGGGGTCGACCTTCCCCTGCAGGTCACCATCCGCTGGTGGGAAGACGCAGCATGTCCATCCAGGAGCTGCCGTCCAATTAGAGATTGTTCTCTACACTGTTTCTGTCCAGCCTGCAACACAGATATCAATCTTATAGAAATATCATTTTTAGACAATCTATCAAAATACAGTCATTTTGAATCATTATTGTGACATTATTTCAGAATCTATATGTAAAATATATCTTTATTAATACAACCTTGCAAAAAATATGGCCATTTATTTATTATTGAAAAAACCTGTCACTTTTGTGGCTCTGAAAAACTTGTTTTCACTAACACAGCCAGGTAAAAATACAGCGGTCACGAGCAGTGACCGTAAAAAAACACGTCTTTTTTTGTCATTATGAAATTTGAGTAAAATAAATGTCTCTGTGATTTACTAACAAAACCTTGTAAAAATATCGTCTTGTTGCACATTAACTGTGTATTTAATTTTAGAATTTTACTGTATAAATGGAATAATTAACAAGTGGATAATTCCACTTGAATAAAAAAAAGGCAGGTAAACATTTTAATCCTGACAGATGTTAACACCTTTTTACCTGCTGTGATGTCACAGCCTCTCATGTTGAAGTGCCCACCTGCTCCTCCTCACACTTCTGGGAGAAGCTAATAGCATTAGCGTCATGGAAAGGTGGACTTCATTAGTTCCTCTTCAGCTGATCGTCGAGTGGAGACGTGGAAGAATATTTTATTACGACACACACGAAGCCATTTAGAGGATTTTAAACACCCTGAACATGAGTGTGTTTGATTAAAGTGAGTCAACATGGTAGTTTTACCATAAACACGCTTTCTTTCAATAACTAAATCAAACAGGCACTTTATTTAGTCAACTTGCACTTCAAAGCCAAAAAGCAACTTATGCCGTCAATAATTGACCTTGACTTTCCCGTATAATGTGAATTACACGATATAAATGTTTCATTTCATAAAGCACAACATTTAAAGCTCGCAAAGCTCCAGAACGGAGCCGATAACTGTTCCTGCTTTTTATGCCTTGGATGATCCGTCCCATTCGAACGCGGTATCTCGAAAACACCTTCAGGGAATTTCTTCAAACTTGGTACAAACATTCACTTGGTGCCGAGGATAAAAACATTTGATTTTGGGGGGTCAAAAGTCAAAAGTCAAAGGTCAAGGTCACTGTGACCTCACATCTGTCCCCTTGTTTTGAATTCGATACCTCAGAAACACCTTGAGAGACTTTCTTTACGTTCGCCTCAAACGTTCACTTGGATTCAAGTGAGTAGAATTTGGTGGTGAAAGGTCAAAGGTCACCCTGACTTCCTATCCCTCCCCTATTGTGAATGCGATAACTCGAGAACGCTTTTAGAAACCTTCTTCACATTGAGCACAAACGTTCACTCGGACTCAGGAATGAACTGATTACATCTTCGGGGTCAAGGGTCAAAGGTCACTGTGATCACACAAACACGTTTGTAGTCATAAATCAAGCATTCAAAATGCACAATTATGACTAAAATTTCACAACAATGCATCGTAGGATAAAATGTTTTTACATCTAAAAAAGTCAAAGGTGAGCTTCTCACACGCCTCCTCAACTGTTTCAGATCGCAAGTTTCTCATCGCCAACGCCCAGATGAAGAACTGCAGCATCATCTACTGCAACGAGGGCTTCTGCCAGATGTTTGGCTTCACCAGGGCGGAGATCGTGCAGCAGTCCTGCACCTGCCCGTTCCTGGTCGGTCCCGGCACCATGAAGAGCGCCCTGGCCCAGCTGGCTCAGGCCCTGCTCGGGTCTGAGGACCGCAAAGTGGAGATCCTCTACTACTCCAAGGAAGGTGAGACACGGGAGAATCTGGGAGGAAAGACGAGCCCGTTGGAGGCCTCAGATCCTGGAAGGAGGTTTATGGTTATCATAAAATCTGTCCTGCTGGACAGCTTGTGCTGTTATGAGGACACAGTCCTCTGACAAGACACCTGGTGGGACAGATCCTGATCTGGATCCGTTCATTTTGAAAACAACCATTCGTAGTGTAAAACGTCAGGATTTTAAGGAGGATTTTAATATAAATGCTTCCAGATACATGAGGAAGAAGAAGGGTTTTAAAGTCCCAGTTTAATCCCGACAGACTTCCTTCTTCCCTTCAGGTTTCTCTTGTTACTTTGTTCTAACAGAAGCCAATTCAGATTTTCACATACGTGCACAACGACACTGATTGTGATGAATCTCACACCGCCAGGTGTGTCGATCATTCACTGTGAACTGCCTCGTGGTTTTTTTGCAAAACTCTTGAAAATCAGCCATCGAGGCCAAATGTAGGGTTTTAAAATCAGACTTTAAATGGTGTAATGTGTTCTCGGCACAGCGTCCAGGCAGGCAAACTCAGCATCGTTTACCTAATCCCTTCTTAAAACCTGATTTTATAGATGCACGTTTGCTTTGCCTCTCCTTCCCCTGCATATTTGTTTATTGGTTTTAACCTTAATACCTACAACCCTCCTTTCTCCTCGGTCCTAAATATGATTCTCTCTCCGTCCTTAAACTGTCATTTTTCCTTGGAAATAACTGAGCAAGACACACGTTGAAGCTTTTGATTCACAACATTATGGAGACAAGCAAACACATCTGGCTAAGGACGATCACAGATATGTTTACTGTCCTCACACACACGCACACACACACACGTGTGTCTCTTGTTTTGCCATTTGGACATGAAGCGTGTAGTCCAGAGTGCCGTTGTCATGGAAATGCGATCTGCGTGCCAGCTCAAATCCACCAAGCATCTATTTGTTTTGTCTCCTGCTTCCCACTCTGCTCCCGGCTGGACGGCCACCGACAAACTGGGACTGTATTGTGATTCAGAACAAACCTGCTGCAGCTCTCACAGGCTGTTTTCTTTTTCTTTCTGTTCTTTTACCTCCTGTCTGAGTTTTTGAATGGGACTGAAAGCAGGCAATTTGTGTGTGTGTGTGTGTGTGTGTGTGTGTGTGTGTGTGTGTGTGTGTGTGTGTGTGTGTGTGTGTGTGTGTGTGTGTGTGTGTGTGTGTGTGTGTGTGTGTGTGTGTGTGTGTGTGTGTGTGTGTGTGTGTGTGTGTGTGTGTGTGTGTGTGATCTGCCCTCTCTCCTGTTTCTATTTTTAGACCACACTGATTGCAGAGTGAAGTAGGACCTGACGGAAGTGTTGCACATTTCGCCTTTTTTTTATCTTTGAAATCCATCCCTCCTTTCTCCCCCTCTCAACCTCCCACCCTCCCGCCCTCCCTCCCTCATCACCTCCTATAAAACCATGACCTCATAACAATGATCAGATCACATGAACTCTTATAGTATGCAGGTTTCTGTGTGTGGGGGTATATCTCAGTGGTAGAGCATTTGACTGCAGATCAAGAGGTCCCTGCTTCAAATCCAGGTGCCCCCTTTGCTTTCCTATTGTTGTCCTGTTTGTCTTCTCACAGGGACCTGCAGACCCTGCATGGTGGACATTGTCCCTGTGAAAAACGAGGAAGGTCTCGTCATCATGTACATCCTCGACTACAAGGAGCTCATCGATCCCACCCTCAAGAAGTCGGGCTTCAGGCAGCGAGTCACACAAGGATGGATCTACTGTAAGATCCTCTGACAGTTGCATGCATGATTTAATGTTGCAGGAGTTATGATTTCTGCAACTGGAAACATGAATTTGAAATTACCGTATGCTGTTTCGTAACTATTTCCGCTTCAGTAATTTGCATTCATCTTTAACTGAACTGTGGTTTTTAGTTGCAGACAAACTGGCTCACATTCTCAGTTAGCATTTTACAGACAGATGCACCAGAAGAACGAATTTTGGAAGAGAAAAAAGTTGCATTTTTTGTTGAAGAAAAGTTGCAATAGATACGTTTTGATAGCTGAGCTGAAGCCGGACTTCTCCCCTCCAGGTCAGAATCGCAGGCTGAAGATGAGGCTGCCGGTGCTGCGGTCCATGCGACGACCTTCGCTCTCCAAAGATCAGTTCGAAGGGGTGGTCGTGGATTACCTGCTGGTGAGCTGGCGTTCACGCGTTGGCGCCACATTAGAGATCATGCAGGGGAGTCCATTTACATGCATGCATGTACAAATAGTTAACATCTGTACAAACACAATACATATATCCTGACATTTTACTGTTCTTCAATCAAGCATGAGGAGCACAAAACGTTCTGCACTCATATCATTAGGTGACAACAAAGTTTTTTGCTGTCTGCTTGTTATATATATATATATATATATATGTACAGTGATATGTGCCACTCCAACCATTAAATATGCACCGCCTCAAAGAGCAGCGAGAAATTCAAGGACTTATTTCACAGCCTAAAAGACACCGAGTGGAAGAATGAAGGAAAAAAAAAAAAAGCAACCAGTTTATCTTCTTCTTCACTTTCACTGTTTAGACGTCTCTCGTGTTTTTAATGAATTGAACTTTGTGTGAAACTACTTCCTGACGGCGTCTGTGTGTCTGACACTGAGGCTGTGTTGGCTCTGGCAAAATTTACATGTTGGGATCGTTGGATTTTACATGTTGGCAGGGAGGTGACATCCTTCTGTTTCAGGAAAATCTCCCCAAGATGCAAAATACAGAAACATATGAGGAAAATACTCAGTAGACATGATGTCTGTGCTGTGTTTTACTTTAATTAGACATCTTTAAATGCACAAATGACACAATAACTTTGGACTTATGACATTTTACTGTATAACGTCCTCCTGCTTTTTGTCCTCGACAGCCAAACAGCGAGGAAGTCCCCCTGAAGGAGTTTCGGATCCCGTCCAAGGAGAGCTGCATGCTGTCAGAGACGGAGGCCCTGATCGAGCAGGACCTGGATCCTCCCTCCCCGGCGGCCCAGTCCTCCACCAAACGGTGCTCCCTGCTGACGGAGCGGCTGGAACCTGGCACCGCCTTCCCCCGGGGGTCGATACCTCGGAGCTGCTCTAGGGACAGCGTCCACAGCGTCCACAGCCTCCGACGCGCCTCATCGCTGGACGACATGGATGGCATGAGGGCCGAATGGAGCAGCCAGCCTGGAGCGAACAGCAGTGAGTGTCGCAGCGGGAAATTCAAAATGATGATCAAATTCAGGACTATTAGGAACAAACACTTGTGTTTTTGTCTTTACAATATATTTTCATCCTACAAGTGAAATCTTATGTGTTTTAACATTTAATTTTATCCAATTATACTTCAGACTAAATCTAAATCAGGTTTGATTTAAATCTTAATGAACAAAAAAAAAAACGACAAAAATTAAATCCCATTAAATTTGTAAACTTGCAAATTTTAAAAATGTTGTTATTTCAATTATTTCAACCTAATATTTGTTCATCGGCTCTTTTCTGTGCAGTTCAGAATAAACAAACGTGTTTTAAGACGGGGATTAAAAAAGTGCTTTGAGGGAAGTTTTTCTCCTTTTGAGAGAACAGAACAATTTTAGATCTCAGATCTTTGACACGGAGAACATCTCTGAACCCGAGCAGCTGCCTGATGGTTATTTCAGAGGAGCCACGAGAATCAATCCCTCCCTCAGTGTGTGTGTGTGTGTGTGTGTGTGTGTGTGTGTGTGTGTGTGTGTGTGTGTGTGTGTGTGTGTGTGTGTGTGTGTGTGAGAGAGAGAGAGAGAGAGAGAGAGAGAGAGAGAGAGAGAGAGAGAGAGAGAGAGAGGCGTATGTGGTCCATTTGTGTTAAAAATTGCACATCTGCCCCCCTCGTCTCTCAGGGGAAATACTTCAAGTGGAATTTATTTTTTGTTTTTTTTTGCAGTATCCCGGTTTCATTTTCTTTAATTTTCAGCATGTTTGTGTATCCAGGCGGTGATCTGATCTGATTCCACTGTTGAATGATATAGTTGACGAGAAAAAAGATTTTGACTTGCTTTCAATGTAATTTACCCGTAGTTGATATGCACATGTACAGTGTGAGTATCTTTTGAACATGTTTTTAATACTTTTAGTTGCAGTAATTAAGAAATTGTCTCTGTCAGTTTAAAAAAACAATCAGATTATCATTATAATTCATTCTTTGATATTAGTTTTTGTCCTCAGTTCCATTTTTCAAACCACACCTTTATTTAAATTTGAACTTTGACCTTCTTTGCTGCAGACCTGAAGCCCAGCGCTCTGAACTCCACCTCGGACTCAGACCTCATGAGACACAGGGCCGTCAGCCGCATCCCTCAGGTTACCCTCACGTTCGGATCGGACCGGATGAGACCTCCCTCGCCCACCGAGATCGAAATCATCGCGCCCAGCAAGGTTAAAGACCGAACCCAGAACGTCACGGAGAAGGTCACTCAGGTCACGCAGGTAAGACGTTCCTCAAGAGAGATGATGAATCCTTCTTTCTTTGCACTTTGCTTTTCTTCTCTGATCACACGTCCTGGAGTCCCTTCCGAAAAATTGGTTACGTCAATGTGGTTGGCCAACGTTTATTGGTAATGTTCTCTTTTCTTGGAGAATTTGGGGCAAAATGAGCTATTTTTCTGTTTCTCTCTCTAATCTGTTTGCAGATTTCTATTTGTTTTTGTTGTCTAACAATGATACAAAGACCCAGTAATGGATGAATTGTCTGTATGATTAATGATATAAATAACTTCAGCCTCACAGAGATGTTGTGCAAACAAAGTTTCACAACAGCTTTGTTAGCGAGCTGGCTTTGGTTTTGGTTAAAGTGAAATTTATCACACTACCGATTCGGGAATGAAATACAATCAATCATCTTTCCGACTCTGTCGTCCTGACGTTGAATAACTTCAGATTGGCCCGCTGTGGTTCTCCCTCCACGGTCACATCCAGTCTTTGTCTGTGACCACTGATAGTTCAGGTGTCTGTAAGTGGCATTCGCTTCTGGCTCACTGACGATGCTTAAAGACAGCCGCAGTCACGGGGTGAACGTGTGACAGAATAATCTCACCTGAGGTGTGACTTCTGTGGCTCCAGCAGCAGAACAAACCCATCAGCCACCTGTCACCACGCCGCCGTGTCTCCATGCACACTTTGGCTCTCTGTTACCTCGCAGGAAGGGCCGCGATGGAAAAATACCCCGTGATGAGCATGATTAGAGATACAGTAGATAAATGATGACCAACAGTTTAAAGATTTTGTTTCCCTTATTTTCAACATGGGGCAGCATGGACACCGTGGAGCTGTTCTCAAACCACATTTCTCATTGGCAAAATATACGACATGTTTCACATGTGCACAATCACACGTATGTGATCACGTGAGTTTATGAACGTCTGAACTTCATATGGTTTTCCATAAGGGTCGTCACATTATCTGCACATTTCTGAAGAGTTAAAGGCATTGTGTTGGTGTCGTATTGTTTCTCTAACTTCCTAAAATTTAACATTTTGGATTTAAAAAAAAAGCTCGTAAAGCAGTATGAGCGATGCATGACTTTAATAAACATGTAAATTAACGATTAATCATTGATAGTAGTGCTAGCTATTACCACACCTGCTAATAACAACAGCTTGTTAATGTTTTTGTAAAAAAAAGCACACAAAAAAAGGTGAACAATTCAGCTCTAAATTAGGTCCTACAAAACCTTTTCATGTAAGTTACATGTTGAGACTATAATCAACATGTTTTATAGTGACATTACATGGTAGCTTACAATGAGTCTATAAATTGTAAATTAGAGGCAAATTGTTAAGTTCAATTTAAAGTTAAAGTCGAAGGTGCTTCGTCTTTGCAGGAACTCCAAATTCAGTCATTCAACAAATGTTAGTGGAGTAAAGTAGAAAATATTTACTTGGTCTACTAAAATATATTTGTATTGTAGTATTTGATTGAACACATTATTTTCTCGACATGTCTGTACAAACAAACACACACACACACACACACACACACACACACACACACACACACACACACACACACACACACACACACACACACACACACACCAAACAGTCCCGTAATGGCCTGCTCGGCCCGGTATGGAGCCGGCGGTCGGACACTGTGGAGCTCCGTAAGTGCATCACATTAACCCAGTTTATCTGCTTTCAGCTGTCAGAGTGACTTAGTTTCCATCCAACCTGACCCACAGATGTTTTGTTTTTTGGTCCCACTCATCCATTTGTTTGATTGATTAGTTTGTTATTTAACAGGATATCGTGAGCCTTTTTTATGTTTTTGTTTTTGTAAAACAAAAAAATGCGATCAACAGCCGAGGAAGATGTTGCTTTGTGCAAAGTTTGGGGTACAACAACGTCACTTTATGTTTTGGTTCATACTTCAGTAAAATATAAGCTTTCAACATTATGTATCTCCTTGAAATCTACTGAAAATCAAACTAAATACATATTTTCATTAAGAGACTGAGACCAAAAATAACATCAAAATCAGAGGCTGACGTCACACACACACACACACACACACACACACACACACACACACACACACACACACACACACACACACACACACACACACACACACACACACACACACACACACACACACACACACACACACTCAGAAACCCAGACCTCCTCAGACCGCTCTGGTTCTGATGGCTGTCTGAGGTCATCACATTTACATCTACAGTTTTTAACGTGGTTTATAAGTCGGTGCATTTTGTCTTCATCATCTGTGTTGGCTGAAGTCCTTCAAATGTGGGAAGTCGGCTGAATTACAATACCAGGTTGTATATTCTGGTTTCAGGTTCATTCGTTTGGGTCGTCCAATCTCGTCTATAACTGTTAATATATCTGCAAAAATGTTTCTGCACGTTCTTTGATGTAAATTAAAATTAAAATAAAAATAAAAATGTGTGTAGGTGTGTCCTATCTGACAAACGGATGCAAGTTTTAAGCGGAAAATCAAATTTTAAGTTATGCGATCAAATTTAATTTGGGAGTTCATCCCAGTTTAGTTTAGTTTATGCCTGCAGGCATCTGAATGGCCAGAACTCAGTGCTCAGACATATTTTGGCACAATTCATCAACCTCAAATTAATATTTTCTGCATTTAAAAAACATGATAGCCACAACCAGAAACGTAGCAGGATTATATACCACCGGTATGTATCTTGAAATAGTTACAAAGATTTGTATTATTTTAATATCACTCATTTAGGTGATTTTGTGGGAGAAATGAGCTCTTAAAGTGCAACATTTTACATCTTCATTTGTCTTTGGTTTGCTACAAAGAGTCCCTGAATCTGCATGTTAGTTACTCAGCACCAATTACCTTATGTGGCCGCTCTGCTCTGAATGCTGCGAGATCTCACTGCTTCACACCGGGTGCATATCGACAGCCGGCTGTGACTCAGTGCACAATGTGGAAGCAATGTGACTCCTGTGGCCCTGGAAAAAAAAAAAAAAAAAAAACCTGCCTGCACAAACAGAAGGCCTCCTGGAAGGCCTGGCAGGACACTCAACCTGTTATCTCCCCTCCGCTGACATCACCGGCAAGTTCGGATAAAGAAGAGCGCGCTCGTCTGCGTTAGCGTCAAGTGTTTGTCTGCCAGTCGCTCGGGTTTGTTTTACTTTTTGTTATGTTTCTGTTGGAAGAGTGAAGGAACTTATTACTGCTGTCTGTCTCTGGTATGTCCCTCGCTGACGGACCACACACCGTCTTCCTCGGCTCATCTTCATCCTTACAACCATTCGGTTCGGCAGTTCAAGAGGCTGAGATATATTCACTGTTTTCTAGTTGAAATCATCTTGTTTCATCAGGTTTCATTAGGAATTCAGGAATTTTCCTCCATTTGTGACATTATTTCTTCAACTAAAAATTCTAGCAGAATAAATTGCTTAGAAATGGATAATTATCTGACATTTTAGAATATATTTGGTTTATATGCTGTACTTTACTCTAAAGCTAGTAAAGTCTTCTGTAGGAGTTGAGTGGGATGTGTTTTTATCCGTATGTAGTTTTCTTTTTATATTTAGTGGAAACATTTTAAAGAAAAATAGTATTTATTAGCATCATTAAAAAATGTTAATCTCTTCCTTCTCCCCTTTTTGAGAATATTAAGGAATATTTGTGAAAACGTTTGTGCTCTGAAGGATTCCACATCGTAACATCCTGCTTGTGTTGTTCGTTGTGTATAATAAGAAGAAGAAGAATTATAATAATAATCTAACTGATGTTACAAAGTCTACCTCAAATGTACACTTCTTTAATTTAGATTAAACTTGAGCACAAAAAACACAAATCAAACATTCAAGTGAAGAAACAAAAACCAAGATATGATATCTACAATATAAGCCGATATTTTGAGTGGAAGATGTCTCTTGTCCCGTCAGTGACGGTGCTTGTGTTTGCTTATCTGTCGTAGTTCTTCAGGAAAAAGTTCAAAAAACAGGCACTTGATTTAAAAGCGTGTGTCGTTGTCCGGGTGGTTAAATCAGAGGCTGAAGCTGTTGTGTTTGCCGGATGTGACGTTAGCGTCCGTGTGTGTGAGGAAGCTGTCTGTGGGAGTGTAGAGGGATTCCTGGTGAGATGTAGTTATGAAAGCAAGTTGTTGTTTTTAAAGGGGGGTTGTGAGGCTATCGAACGGCTGCCGGTGGCTCGGCGCTGCCAGTGACCTTGACCTGTGCAACTAATGGAAGTGGAGGGCAGCGGCCGAGCTTCTCTGTGAGCCCGACAAACGTCCAGCTGTTCACTAAATCACATTTCAAAGCCGTCTTCACGTTTGATTGTTGTTGTTTTTTGTTTGTCTTGTTAAAACAGCTGGACACGGATTGAAAGGGTGTTACAGTCAGAGAGAGATGTCGGGTTTAGGTCACAGTAATGTGACAACAAACTCTATTTGAGCTCTAGATCGTGTGCAGTCGCGTGGTCCACTTGCAGCTAAATATTGAAGCATTTGTCACTATATTTTTCTGGCGGTTATGTTCCGTTATACAATAAAAAAGTTTGTGTTATCTCGCCTTTGTAATTGGATTTCGATTGGCACCTTAGAAAAAAGGGAAATGAAGCTTGTCATTGATCTTTGCTTGTATTGATTTGTGTCTGCATAACATGAAGTACACAGCGTGATTGACTAGACTGTAGCTTGTTAAAGACAGTTAACTGTGGAAAAGCCCAGCACACTGCAGTGTGTGTGTGTGTGTGTGTGTGTGTGTGTGTGTGTGTGTGTGTGTGTGTGTGTGTGTGTGTGTGTGTGTGTGTAATGGGAAAGCAGAAGTGTTTATGTGGCGCCCCCTGGCTTTGGAAGCACTCACAACAGGACAATGCAGAGAAATTTGGAGTTTGGGAATTTGTTTTTGCAAGTTAGCGCTGTGATTTTCAGTGAATGTGTGTGTGCACAGGTTCATATTCGTGCTGTTTAAGATGCTCATCAGAGAAGTCATCAAACTCATTATTCTGAAGCAGCCGTCCTTGTAAAAAACATGTGAATGTGTTAATCCTTGCAAATGTCAGGGTTGAACATGAGGTTGATTCTGGGTGTTTTAAATGCAGCTAACTAGTGTTGGGATGTCACAAAATAACAACGCAATAATCAATTCAAATTGAAATCATGTATGACAACTTTAAGCTGCAGTTTTTACTTAAAAAGTGTTGGATTTAAAAGTTGGGAATAATGCACAAACAAACACAAAATAAAACCCAGAGGACATAAATAAAGATGCAAATATCTGCATAATTATTCATAAATCCGGCTTGCCTATAAGTTTTAATTAGCTGTGATAAACATACACGACATATAAGGAAATGTATGGCATCTTAACTTCAATTAAAAACTGAAAGTTTCTTTCTATGACAAGTCAAACTGTACCTGCGTCTACTTTGATCTTTACAAGTTATTTGCTGTTGAAGCTCCAGCGGAGGAGGCAGGTGTCGTCGTTCTTCGAGCCTCTGGATCGGTTTTTTTATGTGTTTGAAAGCGGATCCCGAAGCGAGAGGAGGGAGGAAGAGCGAGGGAGTGGGAGGGAGGGAGGGAGATACAGCGCGATGGACAGAGGTTGCCTTCCTCCCACTATCACTCTCTTTTGTCTTCGTCTTATTGTCTTCTCCTGCGTTTTACCCCGTCGTGCTCTTCAGCATGAGCATCAAGCAGAAACTTCAGCCTGTGAGTACTTCAGCTTTACTGAATCTTTCTGCTGCTCTCCTCAAACTTCTCCTTTTGGTTTTTAGCTCCACATCCCTTTGTTAGCTGTCATCCTTCTCTTCTCCTTCTTCCTCTCTTTATTTATCTTCCACCTCGACCTTCCTGCTTGTAGCTCCTCAGGTATACAGACACTTTCTTCAGGTGAGTTTGATCCCATGTCGCCTTGCAATAACAAGGATTTACACTATAATTGTGCACAAAATCTTCCGCGTATTCTGCTTTTAGAGCATCTTGGTCATGTTTTTAGCTTCACTGCGGGGTTGTAAATACAGAAATCGGTGTTGTGTTGCAGTTTGCATGTTTGCAGTGTCTTAAAAAAGGGAAAAAGGATGCGCCTGCTAAAAAGTTGAATCTTTATAGGTAGTTTTTGCAGTGGACTGTAAATGAGTGAAAGATTTTTCACTTTGCATTGTGGCTTTTTGCAAAATCCCATCTGTTTTTGTTTTGTATTCAAACTTTTACTGTAATAGAAATATTAATTGTGGTAATTATAAAGTCGGGGCACCAACAGGGAGCCGTTGCGTGCAATCTAGCTGTGGCAGTTCATCTCCGGACGTCATTATGAAACGGAGCTGCGGACAACATCAATAACTTAAAATTTCTTGGATGAGTGAACTTCTGCTCCATGTGGTTACGTTCTCATTACTGGGTTGTCTTTTCATATCTGTTCAGCCGCTGTGGGCAGTTGCCTGCACACAAAGCAGTCCCGCAGGTGTTTGTGTTAAAAAGAATGAATTCTGTGCATTAACCCTGTTTCCAAGTACTGTATGCTGCCTGTTGGTCATAAAACAAATGGATGGAGCCAGAGCAGAGGCCCACATCTCCATGTAATAATAGATATATACTACATAGAAGCACTGGTTGTTGCAAGTCACTTTATTTTTCTACCAAATATGGGCAAGTACACATTTAGTAACTTTATAAATGTGGTACTTTCTCCTTGAGAAACAACCAACTTTGACTATTTCTGGCTCCTGTTTTCAGCTTGGAGAGGGACGGGTTAGGGGGGATTTTCTTTTTTTTCTTTGTGGAACTAAAAGTCCAAATAGATGATGTTTTATTTTACTTCTGCTTCCTGTGTGAGTTTAGTGGAGCCGCTGCAACGATGCTGGTCAAACAAGTCCTGCTTCTTTTCTCATGGTGATTATGACCATGTTTATGCAAATGGTTGTAAATGTTGGGTCTCACCGCTAGAAGGGGTTGTGAGGAGATGGAAGCACAGTGACTGTGTTGTGTCGTGGCCGGTGAGCTAATGTGGAAGTCAACAATGATGCGTTAGAAGGAAACAAGGGAAGCCTTTTTATGCATCGAGGGAATTTCTTTAAACGAGGTGTAAACGTTCATTTGGGCTCAAGAATGAACTGATGACTGGTGGTCAAAGGTCAAAGGTCACTCTGACCTCACTTCCATCCCCTTTTGAGAGTGTGATATCCATTGACTGAATATAAAAGTGAACGTAGCTTCCAGGCCGGAAGTGCCTTCAGCTGCAATACCAGCGAGTGCCACTAGAGGTCGGCTCCAAAAAGCCTCCGGCTCCATAGACTCCCATTCAACTTCTGTCATCGAATCCAAAGTGAATAAAATGTGTCCATCAGTTATCTCGGTGTTGTTAGCTAAAGTCACTCCTTCTTCTTAGTTTTCTGGAGGTCCATCTGAAAATAATCCCTCATTCATTAGAAAAGAAGATTCAAGAAGACCTGTTTTGGGGGGCGTGTCTGTTTGATTGACAGGCCTGTGGTGCAGTCAGGTTACAGCTATCGGTAGGTGGGACGTAGTATCGTCGGGTTTCCAATCAGATCAGTCAGAAGGGGAGATCGTGACCATATTTCACGTGACATTGCTGTTGACCTTCATAATGTGCTGATTGTAGAGATGAAGATGTGTGCGATGCATCCATGTTTTAGGATTTGGAGCTTTTTTGCTGCAGCATCCATATGTGAAGCCTCGTCTACTGCCAATCAGCTCTATCCATATGAGGGTTCCTTCAGTCTTCACTGAATATATGAGTCTGGACAAACATAGAAGACTGTAACTTGTTTATAGTTTGATTTACCACTCAGACACAGTAATTCAAATCTGCAACGACCGTTCAGCCACACTGAGTCCTGACCTTTCCCTTAACAAGAATGAACTAAAATCAGTCTGCGGGGCCGCCGGTCGATACCAGCACTTATTCTGGTTCACAATTGACTCCAACACTGGCAGGAGGGGGTCACGTGGTTGAGACAAATTGGGGGGTCACGTGGTGCAGCTGTGGGCAGGTGAGGCTGCAGGGGTCTCTTTTTATGAAAATAATAGGGGTGGGGGGTGGGGGGGGGGTTCAGAGCCAATGTTTGTGTAAGTCAGAGGCAGATGTGAGTGATGCAGGAGAGGAGATGGCTGCTGGTAGCAGGTAGGGGCTGCGGAGGGTTTGGAGGAGCTGTGGTTCTTACCGGTCAGATCTTATCATCACAGAGTACCGGTGCACTCGCTCTGCCTGTTAACGGTACTTGACAAATCTTTTCGGTCAGGACGAGGGTTTATATGTTGGGCTTTCCTTCTGGATGGGATCGTTTCTGAACTTTTTTGTTGCATTTAGGAATTGTTGTTATCAAGCTGCTGTGGATGTTTTCTCCTACCGAACCTGTTGGGAATCTTTCTGAGGAAGTATTGACTTCTCTTTTTTGGCACGAATACATTAATGCCTGATTGGGTTTAAATACAGAGCCTCTAATTAACGCATACACATTTTGCCTGCCAGGTGAAGTGATGCTGTTGAGAACAACACCTTACTTTTTTTTAATTTGAGCACTTTGTCTAAAAAGATTTGTCTCAGACCTGCTTTTGAATCTTTTGTGATTTTATTGCCAAAAATGAGACACTACTGATATTTTAGAAACAGAAAATAAGAACTCATACATTTCATTTCTTCAATAGGATATTAATTAAATTTAAAATAGCAATATGAAACAGTTTTAAACAAGACTGTATTTTTCCTGTTTGCCATTGACTCACTATAAGACACAAAAAACAATAGTCGAGTGAGAATTACAGTGCAGTGCAGGAAAGTAAGTTTCATCTGAAGAACAGAAGCTGCTGAAAAATTTACACTCCTAAAAAATTAAACCTGTCTTTGAAAGCTATATTTAGATAATGATATTTAAATGATAATGATAATTAAAGGTTATTGGCCAGAAACTGAATATTTCACCACTTTTTTTATGCCACTTTTGTCCTTTTGGATAATGATAGTTGTCTTCTTTCCCTCATTATAGAGTCTGCAAAGCACTGTGCACTTTTCATGCTGTTCCTCTCAGATAAATCACAGCTCATTAACAAACCTCTTCCTCTTCCTATTTAACAAATATGCCTCAGAAAGTAACATAATGTCAGTTCAGTCCTTATAAAATGGACTCCGAGTCATTTAAATAGTGCCAAATCACAATATTAGTCATCACAGGGCACTTACGTATAGTAAGATCAAGATTTTATAACATTAGAGAGAGAAAACCAACAATTCCACATTTCCCACGAGCGACAGTTAGAAGGAAAAACTTTCCTCCTCCTCCCTGTCCGTCCTCCCTTATTGATAACCTCTTCTCCGCCCTGCTCACCTGTCCTCAGGTGTTGTCCCTCGGGGCTGACGTGCTGCCGGAGTACAAGCTCCAGACCCCGCGCATCCACAAATGGACCATCCTTCACTACAGCCCCTTCAAAGCGGTGTGGGACTGGATCATCCTGCTGCTGGTCATCTACACGGCCATCTTCACTCCGTACTCGGCGGCCTTCCTCCTCAACGAGGTGGAGGAGGATTGGAGGAGGGCCTGCGGCTACACCTGCAACCCGCTCAACGTGGTGGACCTGGTGGTGGACGTCATGTTCATTGTGGACATCCTCATCAACTTCAGGACCACCTACGTGAACCACAACGACGAAGTGGTCAGCCACCCGGGACGCATCGCTCAGCACTACTTCAAGGGCTGGTTCCTCATCGACATCGTCGCCGCCATCCCCTTCGACCTGCTCGTATTTCGCTCGGGTTCAGAGGAGGTGAGAAAAAACCCCGAAAGAGGATGTCAGTTTCCTCGCACGCACAACTGACGAATGCATTTGACTTTTTCTAAGGTCCTATTTTTTCTTACAACCGTCAAAAGATATGATGGGAAATCTGCCATTGCATGTAACTGATATCATGAGTGGTGGCTTTCTTCCATTTAAAGGTCAGTAGGTGAAACCAGTGAACCAACTAACTGGAATCAAACCATAGTTATTTGTGAAATCTGCACTTTTCCTGCTGTGAAAACTTTCTGCTGTAAAATGTTGGTATTTGGTTTGGTGCATCACTCGGACCTGTTGTCATGTCGTAACCCTCTCATACTTCTTGTCTCCATCTCCGCTCTCTCTGTGAATGTAAAAAATAAATGTGATGGTGTTTAATTTCCTGGTACAGTAAAAATGAGAGGACAATATATCAACAGAAAAGCCATAGAAACATGCAGAAATCCCTCTGAGATACAGATGCTGAAGGTCTGGTCCAGTCTGGTTCGGTGCTTTGTACTTCCGCTCTCTATTCTTAACACATTTTAAGTTGGATGAACAGTCGAACGTCCCCGGCTGAAGAAAGACACCAATCTTTCACAGGTTTACTGAATTAGCAGTTGCTGCAAATATTCAGGAGTTGTGAGATGCCAGTGTGTATTACTGTGAAACTGAGCTGGAGAATGAAAAGAAATATAGATGTTTCTGTGATTAACTGACCTTTTTATCTGCTTGACCTTTTTTTTGTTTTTTGTACACTGGCCCAAAAGTCCACTGGAGCACTAAAGTCTACTCTGTCCTCACCAGCCCCAGACCACCACTCTGATTGGACTTCTGAAGACAGCCAGGCTGCTGAGGTTGGTGCGAGTTGCCAGGAAGTTGGATCGGTACTCAGAATACGGAGCCGCCGTCCTCTTCCTCCTCATGTGCACCTTCGCCCTCATCGCTCACTGGCTGGCCTGCATCTGGTACGCCATCGGCAACGTGGAGCGCACCGGCTCCGCCCGCATCGGCGGCATGAAGATCGGCTGGCTGGACAACCTGGCCGACCAGATCGGGAAACACTACAACGACAGCGACGCCAGCTCGGGCCCCTCCATCAAGGACAAGTACGTCACGGCTTTGTACTTCACCTTCAGCAGCCTGACCAGCGTGGGCTTCGGCAACGTCTCGCCCAACACCAACCCGGAGAAGATCTTCTCCATCTGCGTCATGCTCATCGGCTGTGAGTAGAGCGGGAAGTCAGAAGCGTTTTAGGGCAAGCGGTCTCTAGAAAGAAAAGGAAAAACATGTGGTTTTATAGCAGGTATAGAAGATACTCAGGTTTAGTCAAGTGCATTGTGTCTTGAGATGAGGAATGAATTTACCAGATTTTTACAGAAATTACATAAAGATATTCAGGTGAAAACAGTATCTTTGTTCAGTGCTTCGGTGATGACAACATTATTTAATGAAACACCAATACTGCTCTCAAATATGCATAAATTGACTAATCAGGCTAAAGTATAACCGATATCATTGAGATGAGATAAATATCTACTTGAATTACCGCCAATATTGTGTATAAATAATACATTTTTACCTAAGTGATGTCATCGTGTTGCCTAAATACACTCATTTGAAATACTGTGATTTGTTTTGAATGCCACAGTTTGGTGTCATCACACAGCTCGTACATTGTTAATTCGTTCCAACATCTATTTCATATATTTCACCTAGTTTTTGGGGTTTTTTGTTTGACTTTTTTTCAATAGTTGACACCATGAGAAACATGGGTAGACTGAGATATATATTAAGCAACAAAGGTCCCCGACTGGACTCGAACACGGGACGTTGTAGTTGTATTGTTGTCACATCAACCGTCTGACCTCCAGCACCGGCGTTCCCGTCCTCTGTCCTCGTGCAGCTCTGATGTACGCCAGCATCTTCGGGAACGTGTCGGCCATCATTCAGAGACTGTACTCCGGCACGGCCCGCTACCACACCCAGATGCTGCGGGTCAAAGAGTTCATCCGCTTCCACCAGATCCCCGGAGGTCTGAGACAACGGCTGGAGGAGTACTTCCAGCACGCCTGGTCCTACACCAACGGCATCGACATGAACGCTGTAAGTCAAGGAGAGGTAAAAGCTCTGTGTTTGGATTGTAGATCGTGGAACATCCTTATTGTGGTCCTCCAGCTGGCTGCTGTGTGGGGGTATAGCTCAGTGGTAGAGCATTTGACTGCAGATCAAGAGGTCCCTAGTTCAAATCTGGGTGCCCCCTCTCCTGATAAAGGTCTCTTTTTTTCGATGCCTCATCAATCAAAAACATGTGCAGTCATGATCAGCACAAACGCTCTGGGAGCTCGTCTTCATATGCAGCGCTATCCTCAAAGCACCTCATTGAACTGAAACGCATCATAAAATCCCATTTGCTGCTTTTCCCTTTGATATTCTGACCTACGCGGCAGAGACACAGTTTTCCTGGTTAACTTCACCTTAATCACACTCATCTTCTTTTTTTTCCTCTTTTTTAAACAGATTGTGGGAGTCATGTTATGCTACTGCTTAAATTTAAAGCACTGTCTCAGGCTGAGTGTTGGTTTGTGGGGGGGTAGTTCAGTAGCAGAGTGCTTGGCTGCAGATCAAAAGGCCTCCAGTTCAACCCTGGGAGCTGCCTGTGTAATGAGAGCAGCATGCAGAGCTCCCTCTGTGGTTGTTTACAGATGGAGACCCAGTTTTCTTTTCAGCGATGTGCGTCACATGCTGCTAAACAGCAGAGCAGGACGCAGCCAGAGAGCGGCATCACCGTCTGCCAATTCAATGTGACAATTGAAAATCACTTGGAGCTGCTGTCCTTTACGCCTCCGCTGAATCAATCTGACACGTCACTCTCCTTCTCCCGCCACTCACACGCTCATTCCTGTATCTCTGATTCATTGTACACTTTTAGATCGCTTGTTTTTTAAAGCTTACAGGATGATTAGCTGTACGTGAAACGATTCAAATGAAACACCTCGTTGTCTCTGTTTTCCGTGCAGGTTTTAAAGGGTTTCCCCGAGTGTCTGCAGGCCGACATCTGCCTCCATCTGAACCGCAGCCTGCTGCAGGACTGCAAAGCCTTTCGAGGGGCCAACAAAGGCTGCCTGCGGGCTCTGGCCATGCGATTCAAGACCACCCACGCTCCGCCGGGGGACACTCTGGTCCACAGCGGGGACATCCTCACCGCCCTCTACTTCATCTCCAGAGGCTCCATAGAGATCCTCAGGGACGACGTGGTGGTGGCCATACTGGGTGAGCTGCAAACTTTTGTCCCTTTTTTTGGTTTGTTTTGTGTTAAATAAATAAAAATTAGACAAATATTAAAAAATCAACAATTATGAACATATAACTTCAAAAAGCTTTTCATTGTCTGACCATCAAATAGTTGTTTCAGTCATGTTTTGAATCTATTTGTTTTGTTGTTGCTCTCCAAAGCCACAACTGGCCTTTACGTCACACACACACACACACACACACACACACACACACACACACACACACACACACACACACACACACACACACACACACACACACACACACACACACACACACACACACACACACACACACACACCTCTGTGTTGTGTTGTGTTGTGTTGTGTTGTGTTGTGTTGTGTTGTGTTGTGTTGTGTTGTGTTGTGTTGTGTTGTGTTGTGTTGTGTTGTGTTGTGTTGTGTTGTGTTGTGTTGCCCGGGGTGTTTGGGCACAGCTCCACTTCCATTCCACAGTAGCATTGATCATCAATACTTCCAGCAGGCTGCGTAGGTTTCTGTTTTTCAGCCGCTGTCTCAGATCAGTTTCACTTTAGTGCTTTGTTGTTGTTTTTTTACGTCTCAGTCATCCATCAAAAGTTGGTCAGTAGACTGTTTTCACAGCTGATCGCTTGGTATTGATTAACTATTACTCTTCCACCCTTCTGCTCTGATTCGTGCAGGAAAGAACGACATCTTCGGCGAGCCCATCAGTCTGTACGGGCGGCCGGGGAAATCCAGCGCTGACGTCAGAGCTCTGACCTACTGCGACCTTCACAAGATCCAGAGAGACGACCTGCTGGAGGTGCTGGACATGTACCCCGACTTCTCCAACGTGTTCTGGAACAATCTGGAGATCACCTTCAACTTGAGAGATGTGAGTGCCACCGGGGGGCGATGTTGCACCCACACATCCTCGTAGGGACGAGAGTCCTTCTGCATCCATCTGTGGTTTCTTTGTCTCAAGTTGTTAAACTTTATAAAACAATTAATGGAGAGAATCTAAATAATTTTGGCGACAAATGTGGATTGCGTACATTTAGGAGGATGCACTGTATTTTCCAGGCTCCACAAATATTCTAAAACTATTTTTAGTACCTCATTACTGTCACACATTACTGTGTAGATGCACAGCACACTCAGTAAACATCAAAAACATCCCACAATAATTTCTTTACTCATCATATACCAACTTCTACAGGCTGAAATTCTCCACTGAAAGAACACAGGCCAAAACATGTTGATAAAACTAGGAAAATTGTGAGACATAATGCTGTAAATGTGTGTTTCCGTTAAGCATGAGATCCCGTTTGTATGTTTGAATCACTGAAGCTGATGTGTATCAGGCAGATAGAATAAACCAGCCAACCCCGAGCAGGGACTCTGAGTCTGGCTACCGTCTGACGAGGCATCGGAGAAGCTCTCTGCGTCGCCGCAACAGGCCAGGTGAGTGCAGGACGAGCACTTCCGAACGTCTCTGTGTCTCCGCGTCATCTCACCCTGTCTGTCCCGTGACTCTGTCCGCACAGACGGGATGGATCGGGAAGACTCGTACCCCGATCAGTCCTGTCCGATGGCCGACCACCACCGGGGCCCGGCGGCAGGATCCCACTGGGAGGATATCTGCAGCAGCGCCAGTATCTGTTCGCAGTCCAGCGATGAGGAGATGAAGCCCATGGGACACAGCAAGGGGGAGCTGTACCCCCCCGGGGGGGACACCAGGGACTACCCGCCCGCGGTGGTCAACCTCCTGCCCCACAGTGGACCCTCAACTGGAATGGGACCGCCCGTCGACATCGCAGGTCCTCTGTACTCAGGTAAAGACTTCCTCATCGGTCATATCGACTGAAGCCGCATCCACTGCATAACTTCTGTTATGTTCATGCCTTGCTCATTACTCACTACATTACTCCGGCATTTTTTAACCCGGAGATTTTTGAAAACTGAGTCCCTGTTTTTAGTTTAAAAACTCTGGGATTGAGCTTCAAGTCTGGACGGAGGAAACTGTAGACGAGGAGGCAGCTGTGAACTTCCTCTCTGAGTCATCGCGAGATGTCGGCTGGAGTTTCAGTCCAGAAGACATTCAAGTCCAAAAGTTCAAGATTAAATCAACGTTATAAACTGAAACATGCTACGGTGAAAATTATCAAATCAAATCTGAAAATTAAACTGAAGTCAAAATCTTTAAAAAAAAAACATAATATGTTTTTGGTAAAGTGTAACACAATTCTACATTTTACATGTGACATTTTGAAATGGCGACAAAGTAAAAGAGTCCTGCAAATAAACAAATAGGATTTTTACTTACAGACAGAATTACTTTCCTTGTTACTGTCTTTTTAAAAATGTCCACCCCAGCAATACTCATGAAACACAACTGAAGCTAAAAGAAACATCCAACATCTTTTTGATTATGTGGACACCGTTGACACATATTTGTTAACAACACTAGAACAATAAGAACTCTTCTTCTTGCTCTGCACAGCAGCAGCTCCTATCAGCATGTCGGGCCTGTACGGCTACTGGACCGAACGCAGAGGCAGTCAGTTCTCGGGGGACCCGAGGCGGTCGGCCTCCGTCAGGGCCAGTTTCCACCCTCCACCCGGCGCCGAGGACCGGCCCAGCGAGCTGGAGTCCCGACTGGAGCTGCTGCAGTCCCAATTAAACCGGTAGGAGGAAGAGGTTTTACTTAGATGTGAGTGAAAAGGGAGTGAGAGGGGGCACCCGGATTTGAACCGGGGACCTCTTGATCTGCAGTCAAATGCTCTACCACTGAGCTATACCCCCTGCTGTGAGGAGCTATACCCCCTGCTGTGAGGAACTACAGCAGGTGTAGACTTTGATCATCGGTATCCAACCACAGTGTTTACTTTTCAGCTGTTTCTAGGAGCTCCTCCCTCTCCTGCCCTGTTTGCATATCAGTTTCCAGCTGGCTGCCTGAATGGTTTGATTTGCATGTGAATGAGAGAAAGGGAGGAGGAAGAGGAGCAGGGCAAGATAACAAAAGGTCAAAGGTCAGACTAAAATAATGTATTAAAAAAATATATATGCCTCAGTCAGTCATATGTCCTTCATTAAATTCCTCGTCTGATTATATGTGTTCAGTATGAGACAGATACTGTGAAGAGAGCAAGAGAGAAGCCTAGTGGACAAATCAGGAAGTGTTTGAGTTCAGCATCAACGTGATGAATTGTTCACCAGGCTGGAGACCCGCATGACCGCAGACATCAACGTCATCCTGCAGCTCCTCCAGAGGCAGATGGCCCCGGTGCCTCCGGCCTACAGCGCCGTGTCCCCCAGCCCTCCCCCGCCTCACCCCACCACGCTGTACGGAACGGGAGCGCCCACCATCCACACCGCCCCCCCCATCCAGACGGGTCAGATCGACAGCACCGCCTCACTGCTGCAGGTTGGCTGCTCCGAGGGAGTAATTCTAGTGATTTTAACCTTTTTAAGCACGTGTTAAATCTTTCCATTTTAATTAAATCAAGTTTATTGAGCTGCAAAAGAAAAAAAGAAAAAGAAAAACAAGAAATGCATTATTTTTAAAGAAAGAAAGAAACTCAAATCTAAAAGTGAAGGAAAAAATGCACAATCTTTTCAAAATAACTTCAACTTTTGGATAAATCTCCAAGTCATGAAAGGAGTTGTGAAAGTTTTTAGCTGGATTTTTTAAGGTAAACATTGTTATGATTGATCAAGAAAATTTAGTTCCGAAACAATAAAATACATTTTAATTCAAAGCCATTCAACATCTTTTATGTGCAGCTTTATCTGTAGAAAAAGATCATTTCAAACAGTTACAGACTGATATTTACCTCATTATCTAACTTAGTTTGAGTCAAAGCACAAACAGCTTTCCAAACAAATACTGCTGCTAAAATACTACGAAAATCAAATCCATGATTTTTTTTTTTTTTTTAATTAACTTGAGTGATAAATGTAATTTTAGCCGATTCTTAAATCTCTGGAATATTATGAATCGTGCAGAAATTACTACTTTGGAAAGATTTATATGTATTTACGTATGCTTTTAGGAAAATGTGGCCATGACTGCATCATTTTAATTTTTCTGATGAGGATTTCTTTCATGAAACTCACGGAGGCTGGAGATGAACCTGTTGCTCTTTTCCAGAGTCCGGACTCTGACTTCAAGCACAAATCCAAGGACTCCCTGTCCAGCGGGATCCATCTCACCGTGGCATCCGACGACACCATGTCCATGTCTCCGGAGGCCGAGCAGCCGCGCCTGCCCTCCATGGAGCTCACCCCCCCTCAGCTGCTCTGCTCCGGGGCCCGCGGCAGCCAGCGCTGCCCCTCCCTCCCCGAGCACCTGGAGACCTCCACGGAGATGCAGGAGATCCAGAGGCACATCTCCGACCCCGTCCTGCCAGGCAGCTAGAACACCTATCACACCCTCCACCACCCCCACAACATGCTGGTCCTTCAGACGGGACAGTCATACGTCCCCCACATCGAGACTCCCTCCTTCCTGAAATCCCCCCTCCCCCCCCCCCCTCCGCTCCCTCCCCCGCCGTTTCAGAGTGCCTCCTGTTTCTTACACACAGACTCAACAGCCCCCCCCACCCCTCCATCACTCCCGAGGTTCCCGTGCAGAAGAGATTAATCCCGGCCGGTAGTGCTTGAAAAAAACTGTGCAGCCCTGAACTGACAGTGAGCACACCGGATCGGAAACGACACAAACTGCATCCCCGGACGGAGGTTTCCATGGAAACAGACGGCACAACGAGGAAAAACAGGTTTCACGTTTGAAGAATTATCTGCGTTCACTTTGTGTAAGAATTGCACATTTAGACTTTTAGTGTAGAAAAATTGTAATCATTTATTTGGAGCTGAATTATTTTCATAATGTTAAAGATGCATCTGGTAAATGAGTGTTTTTAGGGTCCGTGTTGTTGCAGTGTTTGTTGAAAAATATCAAAATGATGTGAAGGATGAAGGTTGTTTTTTTTGTCCGGTTGTGACATTTCAGACGTGAATCAAAACACACCCGTTATTTGACCGTGACAAAGTATTGCAGTGGACACGATCAGAAAAACCTCCTAGTTTGCTGGACATGTACGTGTAGCTCTCACAGGTCCGATCACTGGCGCCGCCTGTTCTCTCCTCTTTCTGTGTCTGCGTCAACGCAGACTATTTTTCAAAGTTCACTTGGTTTCATAGCGTCTGTCTGAAAGTGCCAACAGCGGAGGACTTGTTCTCCGTCATTTTGACTCACACTGGATAAACTTGCTCTAAACACATGAAGGGAAAATCTGCAGGTTGTTGAACACGAGCTGAGTGACGTGGTCGGTAACTGTCAATCACACGCAGGCGCAGGTATGATTTCACAGTTCCAACTACAAGGTGAATGTAAGGACTTTTTAAGCATTTATAATTCTGTATAATGTTTCTTGAAGCACAATTTGCTGTTATTTATCTGGGTTTTTTTATTTTATTTTTTTTAGATTAAAGACAGACCACAGAGTTACTATGAGAGTCCAACATCTTTTTTATTTTCCACTCAAGGCACTGAAATAGCAGCTGCACCAGCAGATATAAACATCATAAACAGAGCACAACGATCACATAAGACATCGCTCAAAAGTTTGTGGAGAATTTTCACACAAATGTACAAGGAGAGAACTCAAATTAAACATATTTGACAAAAATAACACACTTGGTCATTTATTTATGGGGGATCTGGGATTAGCAGTGAAATTAGAGTCAGGTGTTTCTAATCAGCGGGACGACAGTCAGGTTAGGTTAGGTTAGGTTAGGTTAGGTTAGGTTAGGTTAGGTTAGGTTAGGTAGTTGCTTTATTAATCCCCGAGGGGATTTTTTTTTAATAATAATATAATAATAGAAAAGCAATAAAAAAGCAATAAAAGCAATAAAGCAAGGTGTGAGCGAGCAATCTGTTTGGTTAAAAAGAACCAAAGTCTGCGCTTCATGAACTCATGTTTGTGGATCATGGCAGGAAGAAAGGAGATTTCATGAGGAGGTCAGAAAAAGATTTGTTGATTCTCATCGGGCTGGAAAAGTTTACAAACCCATCTGTTAAAGAGTTTGGACTTCACTGATCCAGTCAGTTTACAAACGGAGGAAATTCTCAACCTATTACCCTTCATCCAAAAGTTGGGCGACCGACAAAGATCACTACAAGAGCAAAGTGTGGAAAAGTCTTCCAAGGTCAAGAAGATTTCTGTCTGTCTGCAGTTTGCTGAAGATCACCTGGAGGAGCCAGAAAGCTCCTGGAAAAATGTTTCAACCCAAATATAAACCTTTTAGTTTCAATGAGGAGCCTTACTTTTGGAAAAAATGCCAGTCAGTCCAACATAAGAACCTTTTACCATCTGCAAGGCATGGTGGGGGAAGTATCATGGTTCGGGAATGGTTTTTTTCTGCATCTGGACCAGAGTCGGTGACGGATCAATAACTTCTGAAGGAAAATGTGAGAACATCTGTCAGCAAACTGACTCTCAAGAGAAAGTGTGTCCTGACATGAATCCGATAGGAGTGTTGTGGAAGGATCTGAAGAGAAGACGTCATGTGAGGAAACCACAAACATCCCGGAGTTGTACAGGACTTTCCACAAGTCAAGAGGTATCACCAGATACTGACAGCAAAGCTTCACAAACTTCTGACACTCGGGTATTTATTTTCCTTTGTAAATAAACGACCAAGTACAACATATTGGTCTAATTTGTTTAACTGGGTTCTACTTGTAGGACTTCTGTGAAAATCTGATGATGTTTGAGGTCAGATTTATGCAGCCAAGCGCCACTGTTTGTACAAACTGTATATACAGTATTGAAAAGTGCAATGAAATGCGTCCTGAATACGTAGAGTAAACCTGAATGTGCTGTATGTGTTGTGCTTGATGGTGTTAAGTGAACTCAACCAGACACCTACTTTGTACCAAGCAAAGTTGAAAAGTACCATTTTTTAAGTACTTGTACTTTCAGCATTTCCATTTCACACTACTTCCACTTCACTGTTATATTGCTGTTTTTAGTCCTCCACATTTATCTGATAGTTTGTTACTTTGAGGATTTTATAAATATAAAAAAAACAACTTTATGAAATATTCTTAAGGATTAAACAAGTAATTTTCTTAGTTTCATTCAAATAACTGTTTTAGGCCCCAAAAAAGGTAAATTATTCAATATTTCACCAAAATGAAAGAATTAAGAGGAATATAGAAAATTTAACACAAAGAAGTTTCCCTTCTTTCCTTTTTTATTAAATTTGATCTTGCGAGCCTGCTGAGGTGAGCTGACCTGAACTTGACCTCTACACTTGGACGACAACAGAAAACATTTTGCATTTAAAGTCCATCAATTCCAAGAGACAATTTTCAAGATACTTTAACCAACTTTTAAATTTCCATACTTTTGCATGCAGGATGTTGTACGTGTATCGGTGGTTCCACTGAAGTAGCCGATCGGAGTTCTTCCACCACTAAATAATGATTTGAACCCATACCAGGGACGTGGAATAAAAAAAAACGGTTATCTTTACATTTCTGGTAATAAGAGAAGTGAGAACTGAATGTGTCGTTCTGGCCGAACATCTGCAAACATCTGCATGCGGCTGCTGGGAATCCACATACAAACTTACCTGCAGGGGGCGGAGCTTCAGATCTCATGAGAAGGTAAAGACCCCGCAGGTGAAGGTGGATTGAGGTGATCTTTAAAACCACATTAAAACTTAATGAAATAAATCAATACTACGCTCAGTTGGTTTCTAAGACATGACGGTACAATTTATTAGAGCAAATTCAATAATAAACTTTATGAAAAAAGCTACAACATGAACACATTGTCTTGAGTTTGATATATTTATATGTATGTACATTTTGCCTTGTAAATGGCATGCTACAAGGACACGACCCTTTAATTAGTTCTTGGAAAACAACCGAAAAGAGAGGCAGACAAAAGGACGCGGTCAGAAAGTTGTTTCCTGCCATTTCACAACTCACTCTTTATAAAGAAAAAAAATGCAGCTTTCCAAGCACAATCTTCTACAAATAAAAAGAAGAAGAAGAAGAAGAAGAAGAAGAAGAAGAAGAAGAAGAAGGATAATTGAGGAGCTAAAAGGCTGAACAACATTGCTCTGGTAGGTTCTGAGTGTCGCTGTACACGCCAGCCAAACTAAAACACACCATATGGTGACGGGACAGCACCGCAGAGACCACGTGACTCCCTCTCAACTTATTTTACAAATTTTTAAAACGTCGCTCAGGTCACAAAGTTTGAGCTCGTCTGCAGAGAGGATACTGGACACGCACCCGTTCCACAGATTTAAACAGCTTAAATCGCCACGAGGGTAAAACAAGACTATAATATATTGATCCTTGAATCATCAATAATACGGTATGCATCCACGAGAAGGCTACGACAGTCCTACGTATTAAAGAGAGGACATCTTCTGCCAGCGGTTCGTATCAGCCTTTAAATTAAACGGATGAAATGCACGACATCGAAACCCTTCGTGATAGTCTCACAGCTGGCTGAAATCACACCAAGAAGTATAAAAATCTCAAGAGCTCAAAGCGCCACCGCTGAACTCTACCGTGTGAGCGAAAAATAAATAAGAGTTTTAAACACGTTTAATAGAAGAACAAGTGGAGTAAAGAAAAAACAAAATGTAAACCAGATTATTGTGGAGTAGGTATGTGATACTCCAAAAAAGTTCACTCGTGGCCTCATCCCTCGTCTCAAGACAGCGGACGGGATGAGGACTGAAAAAAAGTCCCGGATCTGAAATGTGGCTTTTTTTTCTTTTTTTTTTAAACGCGCAGGATCTCCAGGCAGTTGTTGTAGCAGATGGCGATCCAGTCGGGCTGCGTGGACGCCCACTGCACGTTGTTGATCTCGCCCTCGGCCGTGTAGGCCAGGATGGGGTCCTCGATGGCGCGGGGCATCTGCTGGATGTCCCAGATCAGGGCCTGGTGGTCGTCGGCTGGGGGACGAGGACGGAAACAAAAGGACGTTAACAGAGACGGGAGCAGCGGGCGACAATAAAAGATGGAGAACCGCCGTCGGCCTGATTTTTTAGAGCTGCATTGAAAAAAGGTGAAGCCTCCTCGTTGCAGCTGAAGGAGGTCCATGTTTTCGCTCAAGCACAACGCACTCGCTTTCAGCCAATCAGTCGCTGGCATGAAGTATTTCTACTGTGACAAACCACTGATGTCGAACTGGAAAGAAACGGGAGCTCATGAATTCTGTAAATAACATAAATATGAGTTAAAAGCGAGTATCTGTCACTGAAAGAGTTACACTGCAGGGAACTTTTCAAATTAAAAGCCCTCCAGTTTCACACAGGGTCCAGATGTATACTAAGTTTTGACTGAGACACGTGTTTCTTTCAGGGGGGGCCGGGGGTCCCAATCAGAGGGAAACACTGGAGGTAAGACTCCCTTCTTACCTGCAGTGCAGATGTGACACGAGGAGTGAGGAGCCCAGGCGATGCCGTTCACGCAGGCGCGATGGTTGTTCAGCCGAGCCACCGGAGTGCACGGCACGCGTACGTCCAGGATCACCACCTAAAAAAGGTTTTTGGTGATATATAAAAATATATTATTCTAACATTTTCGGGCTTCTGTCGACTGTTTCGGTCTTAATACCAACAAGTGTTGGACCCTGACCTCCATGCCGTCCATGGCCATCGTGGCCAGGTAGTTGGGGTCCTGTTTGTTCCAGCAGAGGCGGAGCAGCGGGTGGTGCTGGGGGTCTTCGTAGATGATGGTGCTGTGCTCCAGGTGTCGGAGGTCGAACATGCGGACGGATCCGTCGGCTCCCACGGAGGCGAACATGTCTCTGCCGCCTCCCGCGCGGCTGAACGCGATGTCGTACACCTGCACAGACACAGAAGGATCCAATATTTTACACGACCCCAAAAAGCTTCGTTGTTGGTTTGTTTTTCAGCGCGCACTCACGGACCTCTTTGTCGTGAGCGATCAGCTGAGTCTTCACGTGTCCGGACACCAGGTTAACACGTCCCAACACCTGACCGGTCTCCAACCCCCAGATGGTGCAGGTGGTGTCGATGCTGGAAGTGCCTGCAGGAAACAACAAAAAATACGATTTCAGATGCCAAAACCACTTTAGTGTTTCCCAACTGTTTCGTCGGATGTTGGATTTCTTACCCAGCAGATTGGGATCAACTTCGTTCCAGTCGAAGGAGGTGAGGGGAGCGCAGAAGTCGGAGTTCTTGTTGTTGTTCAGCAAACACTCGAGGCGTGTTTCTGTGTCGCTCACCTGTGAGACAAACGCAGGAAGGAATCAGACAAGTGAGGAGGTGATCATCATTTTTCTCCTTTTTAGATGGCGTTGCTCCTCCCGTAACGTGAAGTGTCGTACCCTCCAGATGCGCAGGTAGTCCCCGCTGGTGGCCAGCAGGTCTGGGTAAACCCCCTTGGTGTCTGGGATCCACATGATCTTGGTGGTGGGGTAAGGATGGTCAAACGTGTTCCTGCAGACGAACTCTGAGCTCTCCTCCTCCAGACCCACCAGCTGGACCTGAGCAGGAGAAAACAACCTCTGAGTCTGAAGTGCTGAAGCTCAGCGAGAGAACCTCAAAGGGAAAAACTTGGCAGTCATCTTCGACTCTGATCTTAAGTTTTGAGCCTCACGTTGAAAAAATAAATCCAAACCAGAGACAGTCCTGCACGCTATTGTTCCCTGTAGGATTTATTATTACAATGCTCGGCTTTCTGGACTTGCTTAATAAAGAATATAAAAAACGCTCCCATTGCTTTATAACTCTGCCGTGTCTGTTTTGACCACGACCAGAAAGAGAAAACACATCACATCCATTTTTAACTTCCTCCAACGACAACCTGTCAGCTTCAGAGTAGATTATTTTAAATCCTTGTATTTGTCTGTATTATTCATCGTATGAACCTTCAGGTCTTCTGATACTGGTGTTTTAATTTAACAAAAGGAAAAAGAAAAACCCAGTGAGGCATCCTTTAGTTTCCTGAGTTTCTCTATTCTTTTATTATCGTTTCTTTTGATCAATAACAAGCATTTCTTGCTTTGCGCGTGGGGGGAGGGGGGGGGTCTCGGTGTGTGCTGTTTTGTTTGTTTGTTTGTTTGTTTGTTTGTTTGTTTTATTGTAAACAGTGCGTTACATTATATTCGTATTAAAAGTGCTTCACAAATAAAACCGATTAATTGATCATTTGATTCAGAACGAACAAATGACGTCAGTCAGAAATATTAGTGTTTACAGGTGATTAATATCCGGACACAAACAAAATCCGCCTCGCTGAACAGTTACTCAGAAAGATGACGTCATGCTGTACCTCCAGCTGATTTATAACTCGACACGAAACGTGATTTACTGCCTCGGCTAGCAGCTAGCGTTAGCACCGATGCTAACAGCCGCCGTTGTTGAACGTTAGCCGCTGAACGCGACGCACCTTGTTGTTGTATTCCTCCACGAAGCTGCCGAGCGCCAGCCGGAAGCGTTTGTCGGGACGGACGCTCCAGTTCATCGCGTACACCGTCCACGGCGCCTCGTACTTGTAGATTTCTTTTCTTTTGCCGTGAAGCGACATCCTCCCGAGCGGCAGCTGTTGTCCCTCCAGCTAACAGGCTAACGTTAGCTAACTATGAAATAAGTGGTCCGGCGCGCGACCGTCTCGCTCTCCTCCAACCGGCGGCGACCGGAAGCAGCTGGTCGGAGATAAACAACACTTAACTACGCAAATCTGCCTTCAGACCAACATTTATCATCACTTTTCTTAACAAAGAGTAGCATTGCTCGCTGCGACCTAAAAAAAACTCAAGCTAGTCAGAATGCAACCAACTTCCGGTTGTTGTTTTCAAAATAAAAGTGATTTTTTTTTTTTTTTTTTTTTTTTTTTTTACAGGAAACCGGTTTACGTTTTACCACAAATAGATATTTCCGTTAATAAATAAAATAATAACGTTTGAAGCATGATAAAGTCTCATTATTCTCATTATTCTGTTTCTGCTTCTTTTGACTTCAGATTTATTTTCTGTAAAAGATCTGAAGTCATAAATCAGAAGTTCAGAAACATTTGCACAACTACACATTTACAGAAATGTATTTTCACTTGTACTTATTTAATTAATTTTTCAATCTAACAAAAACTTGTACTTTGAGTGAATATTGAATTTAGTTTCATAATTTATTTTAATAATAATAACTATCAATGCGATACTAAAACAGACAGTTGTAGTTACGCGATGTGGCCGCTGGGGGTGCACCAACCCACCAAACACCAATAACCTAAAGGAAGCTATACCATTACTTCCGGTACTTATCTTTCAAAATAAAACTTTCAGAAACGTACACACGGTTGTTGTTTTTTGACACATCCGGTTGCGATACTTTTGTTTTGAAAGGTCCTTCCTCTACTTCAGGCGTAACATCGACCACAAGGACCGTCCGGCTCCGATCTGTCCCGCTCGTCTCACATCTCGTCCAGGTATGCTGCTCGTTCCTCCCGCAGGAACTGGTTCCTCCAGGAGGAACCGGTTCTCCGAGTCGTGTTAAAGAGACAAATGGCTGCTTGTGTTCAGACTCGGTTCGTTTACTGGCAAAAAGAAGGTGCCATGCTAGTTAGCCTGAGTTAGCATGCTAATGCCAGATTTGCTAACAGCTAATGATTAAGTGAGTGAGATGAGTCGGATTTCTATTTAATCTATTTAATCTATTTAATCTATTTAATCCTTCACATGTCTTCACTCAAAGTTCTGAGTTTGGAGTCAAATGCTGCTTCAAAAGATGGGCTTTAAGTTCGCGACAGCTTCACGTTCACGGTTCCGATGACGTCATCACACGAGCGTCACTTCAGCTGATGAACACCGTTCAACCGGCTGATCAATCAGCTGATGAACACCGTTCAACCGGCTGATCAATCAGCTGATGAACACCGTTCAACCGGCTGATCAATCAGCTGATGAACACCGTTCAACCGGCTGATCAATCAGCTGATGAACACCGTTCAACCGGCTGATCAATCAGCTGATGAACACCGTTCAACCGGCTGATCAATCAGCTGATGAACACCGTTCAACCGGCTGATCAATCAGCTGATGAACACCGTTCAACCGGCTGATCAATCAGCTGATGAACACCGTTCAACCGGCACATCTCCGGCTCTTCTTCCGTCGTCACTGTTTTCTAGTTCGTCTCCGTCCCGTTTATTTCTCCAGATTTGTATTTTTTTGGGGGGAAATGCTTAAAACAACAAAACGTGAAGTATTAATTTGATGTATTAACATTATGATGTGGAGCCCCCCCCCCCCCCCGCCCCGCGGCCCTGTGTCTCCTGGTTCAGTGTTTAAACTTCTGTAACTCGACACCAGCTGATCTGCTACAAACATCTTCCTGTTTACTTTGGTTTGACTTGAATATTTGTCAAAACACCTCAGATTCAACCAACTGACAACTAATACAAGAACAGCTCTCTCGTGTCCTCCATGAAAACTGATTTGAATTCTTTCACTTCCTGTTTTTTTAGAAGTTTGTAAAATACTTTTTTGTCTGTATGTTGTGATGAATTTGCTTAAAAATATCTCCTGAAGTTTTATTTTGCAGTTGAAGTACATAACTAGTATTTAAATTTCTCTCCTTTTTGCAGGCCGTCTGTCGACACTCTTATTTCCCGTCACCTCTCTTCCCCTCTGCTGTAACGCAGGTCCGACCCACCATGTGGAGCGCCTACGTCCTCCTGATACCGTCTCTGCTGCTCCTGCTGGTCCTCCCCGTCTCCAGGGGACGTTACAACGACGACTTCGACGACGGGGAGGACCTCGCCGACTTCGACGACAACGACTTCGCCGAGTTTGAGGACATGAACGACGATCAGGCGGCCGAGGCGGAGACCGCCCCGCCGCCGCGCGTCTCTCCGTCCTCGCAGCCCGAAGAGGACGAAGACGAGGACGAAGCCACCGTGGAGCTGGAGGACGGACAGGATGGTTTTGAGGACTCGGAGACGCAGGTTCATAGCTTCATATTTCAGCATTATATTAACATGCGCTGAATCTTCAGCTGAACTAATTCAACTCCATGTTATCTCAGGATCAAGACATTTACAGCAAATATGACCAGGAGGAGTTTGAGGGGATTGGAGACATGGAGAAGACGGGCCACTCCATGAAGGACTCCCTGATCATCCACACGGTAATCTGGGATTATTGCACGTCTGGCATGTCGTCTCCTGCTGAGTGCGATTTGTGAAGCCTTACGAACGTGCACACGATTTCTGCAGCCTGTAAAAAGGAGATTGTTGTTTAAACCACGCGGCGCTTTGATTCTTATTTCATGTGTTGCCGTGTCGTTTGCAGCTGCAGAAGAAATGAAAGCAGTAAAACTTCTCCACTATTTTGTTGCTGGTAATAAATGTTGTTGCTAAAAGGCCTTTCAGGTAATTTACACAAAGTGTTGTCATGGAAGCTCATCGATGGCAACTGAACTGTTTCAGTCACACTGATGGATAAATAAACCATCCAGGTTGGCTGATATTAACTTATTTGAGATATATTGGTGTCAGTGTTTACACAAGTACAAAGTGGTGCAAAAAGTTCAGACTTTCATAGTTAATCCATCAGTATCATGGTGTTAAACATGGTCTCAGTTTTCTACAAAAACAAATCAGAGTTGTCAACATCGAGATTATTTGATGAGTTTGTTGGTTTTAAACAACGTTGACGTCTGCTTCCTCTGCAGGTTCCAGCGCACCTTCAGAACAGCTGGGAGAGTTACTACATGGAGATCCTGATGGTGACGGGCCTGCTGGCCTACATCATGAACTACATCATCGGCAAGAACAAAAACAGCCGCCTGGCTCAGGCCTGGTTCAACTCACACAGAGAGCTTCTCGAGAGCAACTTCGCACTCGTCGGTGAGTTTTTCCGTCTCCGGTATATAAACAGCAGTTACTTTGTGTGCTTTCTTTTTTTTCTTCACCACTGTGATGGTGAAAAATGGTCAAAGTCAGCTCAAGGGAGACTTTGTGTTTAACTATATGGATGTGTAGGAGATGACGGCACCAGTAAAGACGCAGTGAGCACGGGGAAGCTGAACCAGGAGAACGAACACATCTACAACCTGTGGTGCTCCGGACGCGTGTGCTGTGAAGGAATGCTGATCCAGCTGAAGGTACCGGCTCGCTGCGTTGTGACACATAGGTGTGTGTGTGTGTGTGTGTGTGTTGTCGGTCACAGTTTGTATCCTTCTTCATGATGTATTTCGTTGGTTGTTGTAGTTCCTGAAGAGGCAGGACCTGCTCAACGTCCTGGCCAGGATGATGAGGCCCACCTGTGACCAAGTGGTGCGTATCGGTCGTGTTGGGCGGTTTGGACCGGGTTGGTTTTGGAGGCTGCTCCTCTACGAGTGGTCCGGTACATCCACCGTCTTTACCCACCTGTTTGTGTGCGTGTGTGTGTTTGTTTGCAGCAAATCAAAGTGACTCTGAATGACGACGACATGGATACGTTTGTGTTTGCTGTGGGCACCAAGAAGGCGATGGCCCGGCTGCAGAAGGAGATGCAGGACTTGGTGAGTGTCCTCCGATTTGTAGACTCATTAATGTGCCGATTTTAATGCTCTAACAACGGGTTGACGAGTTTGTTTTTCATCAGAGTGAGTTCTGCGGTGACAAGCCGAAGTCCGGGGCCAAGTTCGGGCTCCCGGACTCGCTGGCTATTCTTAGCGAGATGGGCGAGGTCACGGATGGGGTGATGGACAACAAGGTGAAGCCTCACGTACATTATTATCCATTATTGTCTTCTTCCTGTCTTTAACCTCGTTACATTTTCCGCTTTTGGTTTCTTTTTAAAACTATATCTTTAGATGGTACATTATATCACCAACCATGCAGACAAGATCGAGTCCATCCATTTCTCGGACCAATTTTCTGGTCCAAAAGTTATGCAAGAGTAAGTATTCCTTTCTTTTTTTCTCTCTCTCTCTTATTTAAAAGTTTTGTTATTTATTTGTGATGCTAACAGTTCTTGTTGTTTTTCAGGGAGGGTCAGCCTTTAAAGCTGCCTGAGACCAAGAAGACGCTGCTGTTTACATTTAGTGGTGAGCGTTTCTTCTCATGCTGTCCTGGAAATCCAGACTATGATGTTATTTTATGTGGTTTTATGTAAATTGATTTGTTGTTGTTTTTTTCCTGTGTGCAGTGCCTGGCATGGGCAACACGTCTCCCAAAGACATGGACGCTCTGCTTCCTCTCATGAACATGGTGATCTACAGCATCGATAAAGTCAAGAAGCTCCGTCTCAACAGAGAGGTGAAGACAGTGTCCCCTTCATGACCCCGACACTGATGTCCTGAAATATGAGCGTTGGAAATAAAGCTCTTTTTTTTGATTGTTTGTTTAATTCCTCCCTGAATGTTTAGGGCAAACAGAAAGCTGACAGAAACCGGGCCCGTGTGGAGGAGAACTTCCTGAAGCAGACTCACGCTCAGCGTCAGGAGGCGGCTCAGACTCGCCGGGAGGAGAAGAAGAGAGCCGAGAAGGAGAGGATCATGAACGAGGAGGACCCCGAGAGACAACGTCGTCTGGAGGTCGGACACGCAAAATCCCTACAAAATAAAATACAAATGCACTTAAGTGTTTTTTTACCTGAGAGTTAGAGAAGCTGCTAGCTCGGTAGCCAAGGTAACAAAACCCACCAATCGGTCTTGTCTTGTATGTCGAAATCTGCACACACAAAAAAAATGGCGTGCTGTGGTTTAACTGAGTATTTTTCTCTGGCTTGGGGGAAATAATTGGGAATCTCTGTTGGTTGCCTAGCAACTGCTTCTGGCCGAGACGTTGTCTGGAACATAAATCCCCCAAAAGCTTCAATTCAATTCTGTTGGGTTTTTTTTGACAGATAAACTAATATGTGATTTAATATGTTAATTAGTGAGCCGACATTGTGCTTACAAGCAGACTTTGTTACCTTTTGACAGAGACACATTACTTATTTACTATAAAACAATATGTTGTGATTCAGTGCCATTTAAATAAAATTAAATCGAGTGTTTCCGGTCTTTATGCAAAGCTAATTCAACCAGCTGTCGTCTCACCACATATTTAACAAGAAAGCAAAATCAGCAAAATTATTCTTTTTCAAATAAAACTCATGTTCCCTCTGTTTTTTCAGGAAGCGGCCCAGCGGCGCGAGCAGAAGAAGATCGAGAAGAAGCAGATGAAGATGAAGCAGATCAAAGTGAAAGCAATGTAAAAGGAAGAATAAAAAGAAAACGGGGACAGAGATACAAGCACGGGTCAAATCAGTGCTCAGCTCAGACGGTTCTCCAGCGCGTCTCACCACAGTTTGGCTCACCGTCGCTCACAGATCCAAAACAGACATCCTGCACCTCCGGGCGTGTCGGGCTTCTCCGTTCGCGTCACCGCCTGCTTTCATATGACGTGGCTCAATCTCAGTGACTCTGTGAATTTTTCACTATCAAATCTGTCACCACTTTTCACGCCAAGATTTGTTTTTCCTCTGAATGAATCACAGGTCTGTCGTAGTCGCTCAGTGACCTTTTTTTTTAAACTTCATTTGCTGGGGAAAAAAACCAACACTACTCTGTGGTACTGATCCACATTTTTTTTTTAAAGAATGAAAGCATTGCTATGGTTTCACATGAAATACGTTGGTATTAATATAATCTTAAATGATGCTCTCAGTGAAATTTTAATTTATATCTTCGATGAGACTGGTTTCTTGCAGGCTGTTTCTTATCATGATCTGAGCAAAAAAATAATAAAATGCACTGGAGTCTGTTGGAAAAACGTTTGTTTTTAATTTCAAGCGATCACAGTTAGTGAAGGGTGCTTAGAAATGTTGGCTGGGGGGTCGTAAAATAGTTGTGTACGACATGGAAATTGATATGGACCTCTTGATGCGAGTTAGATGAAAGAGTGAGGCTCAAAACAGGCAGCAGAAGAGGGGGGGGGGGGGGGCTTAATGCTAAATTTAACTTGTAGATTGTGTCAGCAGTCTCCCAACTAGATTCAGTTACATCAGTGAGGTCGTCTCCTGCTACGCTGAAATAGATAGATACAGTAATCCTGTCTGGCCAGAAGATTTTTTTTTACAATAATCAAACTTCTGATTCCAACTAAGAAATATGAGGATATATATATTTATATTTATATTCATATTCTTTTAAGTTATGCAATCCTTTAAAAACAAAACCACAACTGCAGTCTGGACCCTGCCACCAAGTTCAATAAAGTCTGACTTAACAGTTTTAGTGCCAGTGTGTTGCCTGGAATTACACTGTTGGTACAGAATGAAGATACTTTAGGAAATCTTCATATTGCAGAAATAGACTCAGGAGCCATTTTAATTGACATACATTTAACTAAAACTGATGCAGTAACTTCTATCTTTATGACGGTTATAAATGCAGGTGTTGATTCAACTGTATGGTTCCTGTGGATGATGTGTTTTTGGTCAAATATCAGTCGGCCCCTTGCTCTATTTTTTCTAAAAAAAAAAAAAAAAATTTTTATTTAAAGACACGGTAAAACCAGAATAAACTCCATGAGAAAATTTAGTGAATTTAGCAGAAAAGTAGGCAGGTATTTCCATTTATCTCACTCCCATTAATATAAATGGGAGGATTAAAGTAATAAAACACTTGTTTTATTAGAACACAACACAATTCAACAGCATCACAAACTGAAACCAACAAAATAAAGTTGTACAGTTGGAATCAACACTTCTCTTAAACAGTGTCAACAAAAACTAAACATTACAACCTTTATAATGGTTTATTGTAAGACTCTTTGGGTCACCCGTTTATTATTTTGGGGGGGAAAATAATATAAAATGTCTAAAAGATTGCCACACTCTTAGACAGAAGAATATATGACAATTTAATAGTGCTCTCCAGTGGAAAACTATTTTACATTTTAACAGGTGGATGTTTCTCTTCTAACTTTTGAGATTTGTGGCTTATTATTGATAGATTTTCAAAAAATTGTCTTTATTCTGAACTAATTAAAATGGGTCCCAAGAATAGTAAGTTTATTTGGCAAGTTTATTTGTATAGCATATTCCAACAAACAGGTCATTCAAAGTGCTTCACAAAACCATTAAACGCATCAAAACATAAGGCAAAAGAAAAACAATTAAGAACAGTGATTAAAACATTAAAAACAATTATTAAAACACCAAGCAAGCTAAAAAAAAAAATTAAAAAAATAGGATAAAAGTTCCAGTGCAGTTTAAGTGGTTCAGTGAAAGGCAGCAGCGAACAGAAAAGTCGGTCGAGCAGTGCTACCGCATTGAGCCTGTAGGGGGAGCTCTGATCCCTTTTCTCGATTTAGGATCGTAGAAGCAGATTCAAACATATTTCTTAAACTATAGAAATTTTACAATAAATAAAATACGGTAATCTATTTTGTCAAAATAACTTTTATTTTGATTGTAGTCTTGGTATTTTTTGATCGACTCTTTCTCCCATTTTTTTATTATTTTTTTTAGTATTCGGGGTTTTGAGGGGAAAGTGCCGGTCCGTAATCGTAGGCTGCATTGGCACACACACTGATGGCGAACAGGCGAGGCTCTCAGGTTGGTTACGCGATGGCCGCTCTCTCAACAATATTTGGATTTTAAAGAGAAAACGACGTCCTGGTCGCCGCGAGAGGCGCGTCGCCGCCTCGACGACCTACCGGAATGGTAGCGGGACCGTTTGAGCTCGTCGCTTTTGCTGTAACGGGCGGTCGGAGACGTCCCGGTCCGGCGGGCTCCGGTGTTTTCCTCGCCCGTCTCCCGGGCCTGGCGGCGGCTTCCTCCGCTGGAGCGGCGGGGTGGCTCCTCTCGGATGAGCGGGCAGTAGGTTTACGAAGAGGGGGTCTGAATTTAGGCTGAACCGAGAGGCAGAACAAGTCGGCTCCGTGAATTCCGTGAACACCGTGAATTCACCGGCGGAACGTTTCTGACTCGACAACAGTTCAACTTGGACGTTGAAGCTAGTTAGCATTAGCCACGGGCTAACGTTCACCTGCACCTAGCTAAGGCGAGAATGCAATTAAACGTTAGTCCACGTTTTCTGGCTCGAGAGTCTCCGGTGATACCGTGTTTCCGGTTTATGTCTCAACCCGGATTAATCGCGTTTAGCGGGAAACGCGCCTCGACGTCGGAAAGCGCAGTTTTCTTTGCGTTTTGCTGGTTAGCCGTTGTTAGCAGCGGGCTGCTAGCTCAACTCTCCGTCCAGTGACGTAACGCTGATCATTGTTGTGACAGCACGAGCAGCTCAGCCACCTGACAACCACCTCCACCTGACAACCCCCTCCACCTGACAACCACCCCCACCTGACAACCACCTCCACCTGACAACCCGCCTGACAACCACCCCCACCTGACAACCACCTCCACCTGACAACCCACCCCCACCTGACAACCACCTCCACCTGACAACCACCTCCCACCCCCACCTGACAACCACCTCCACCTGACAACCCACCCCCACCTGACAACCCACCCCCACCTGACAACCACCTCCACCTGACCCCCACCTCCGCCTGACAACCCACCACTTCCCTCCTCGGGAAGGCACCACCCCCTCCACCCTAAAAACACTTCACCAGACAGCTGTGGCGCAGCTCGCGCTTCTTTTACCTCAAGTCGACTTCATCTGTAAACACCAGGATCCACTTCGGCCTGTGGAGGAGGTGGTTCCTAGAGAGGAGGTGGAGGAGGTGGTTCCTGGAGAGGAGGTGGAGGAGGTGGTTCCTGGAGAGGAGGTGGTTCCTGTAGAGGTTCCTGTAGAGGAGGTGGTTCAGGTGGAAGAGGTGGTTCCTGTGGAGGAGGTGGTTCCTGTAGAGGAGGTGGTTCCTGTAGAGGAGGTGGTTCTTGTGGAGGAGGTGGTTCCTGTGGAGGAGGTGGTTCAGGTAGAGGAGGTGGTTCCTGTAGAGGAGGTGGTTCCTGTAGAGGCTCCTGTAGAGGAGGTGGTTCAGGTGGAGGAGGTGGTTCCTGTGGTTCCTGTAGAGGAGGTAGAGGAGGTGGTTCTTGTAGAGGAGGTGGAGGAGGTGGTTCCTGTAGAGGAGGTGGAGGAGGTGGTTCCTGTGGTTCCTGTAGAGGAGGTGGTTCTTGTAGAGGAGGTGGTCCCTGTAGAGGAGGTGGTTCCTGTGGAGGAGGTGGTTCCTGTAGAGGAGGTAAAGGAGGTGGTTCTTGTAGAGGAGGTGGAGGAGGTGGTTCCTGTAGAGGTGGAGGTGGAGGAGGTGGTGGGCAGATCAAACACTTAGGAACTATAGATTGTCTCATTTTTGAGGACACGTCTTATCACAGTAACTATTTTAAAAGATGCTTTATCTGCTGTGCAAATAATAGCAACCAACAGTATTATAATGAAGCCGTGGTGCTCCGGTTCTGGGATGTCGCCCTGAAGTGTTATAACCCCTGAATTTACAGCATTTCAGATCAGTCTACCCCCCTCCCCCTTCTACTTTGTCAAAGCTGCATTCCCCTGTGGTCAGATGGGATTTTTTTTTTAGCTTCTGTATTGTCTGTAATTTGTACTTTTCTGTTTCCCTCTCAGTTGTAGGATGGATCCAGACAGTGGGGCAGAAACACAAAAAGCTGTCAGTTTGCAGTGGAAGAGCTACAAACTCGTCCAGGACCCGGCCATCAGGCGGGTCACACAGAAAATCTACAGATATGATGGAGTGCATTTCAGTGTGCCAGTGAGTTGATTTTTCACTTGTGTCTTTATGAATTGTGTTCCTGCCGCAGGTTTTATCTTTGAGAAACCTATGTTTTGTTTTTTTCTCCAGGACTCTGGGTTTCCGCCCGTGGGGGATCTGCGGGACCCTCGACCCCGAAGATTATGGTCCAGGTATACAGAACTGTCGCTGCCGGTGCCCAAGTTTAAGGTGAGACTTGATGGTCTGTGTTCATTTTACACATCTTGAGTAGCTTCATCTCTAGATCTTCCCCCTCATCTTTTAATTTTTCCTTACAGCTTGATGAGTTCTACGTGGGTCCCATACCTCTCAAGGAGGTGACCTTTGCTAGACTCAATGACAACATCAAGGAGCCCTTCTTGGCAGAAATGTGTGCCAAATTTGGGGAGGTGGAGGAGATGGAGATCCTGTTCCACCCCAAGACCAGGAAGCACCTGGGCCTGGCCAGGGTGTTGTTCACCAGCACCAGAGGAGCCAAGGACACGGTCAAGCAGCTGCACAACACCTCTGTCATGGGGAACATCATTCATGCTCAGCTGGATATAAAAGGTGAGCTCCAACATGCCCACTGAGGGATCTTTAACATGAGCTGGTTGATGCTTTTGACAAAGTTTAATGACAAATATGAAAAAAGAATAAACATGAAACAATTTGCTTTTAAACGGTTTATTTCCTACCAAAGACATTGAAAAAAATCTGGCCAATTTATACAAACTGAAAACGTAGCAGATGGTTGTTATAAGCATCTTATTTCCTTTTATAAAGATCTTTAGTTAATGAGGAAATATTAGACGTGTTTATGCGTACCCTGTCCTGCAGTTCCTTTATCTGCAGCCACGCAAAAGTTGTTTTACTTCCCTAACTCCTCATAAATTTTAATTGAAATCTGTTGACTGGGTTTTGAGAAGACCTGCTCACTAATAAACTAACCAACAAGCGAAGGAGACTGAAATAACATGAGCGATCCCTTATTGTAGGCAGTTAAACCTAAAAAAAAAAAAAATTACAATAATTTGAAGTGGGTACAGTTTACATCTGCGCTGAGCTCATTTCACCTCCTGCATTTATCTTTCTGTGACTTTTGTTTTTTCTGTGCAGGCCAACAGAGGCAGAAGTATTATGACCTGTTAGTGAACGGGTCCTACACTCCTCAGACGGTACCTCTGGGAGGCAAAGCTTTGACCGACAGGCTGCAGCCTCCGGCTCCAACGCAGCCGCAGCCGCAGCCCGACACGGTACCGTCACTGCAAAATCCTCTCTTCAGATGTTTAATCATCATCTAACGTCTTATATGTGAATGTGCATGAAGATGCAATTTGAGTGTTTAGTCAGTATTGTTATTAATTATACACTCTTAATGTTCTGAATTCTAGACTATTTTGTGTGTTTTGTTTTTCTGCATAGTCGTCGGAAATCCGGCGGAGGCTTTCCAGTGAACTTGCTGTGTTGGCAGCGGGGGTCCAGGCCCTCACGTCGGGGAGCGTCACACCTGGTTCTGCAGACGATCAGCGTCTGGACACCCCCCCCTCCTCCATGGCCGGCACCTACACCCCCGGCTCCTCCGCTTCCTCTCAGGGCGGCGGAGGAACACCTTACAGCTCCAGATCTGGAACTCCCTTCTCACAGGACTCAGGCTACACTGGCAGCAGGTAAGCTGTTGATACAGAACATTATATTATCGTGACGCAAAGAAAAATATAACTCCTGTCTGTTATTTAGTGAATTATAGTTAAATCTTCAGTGTTTTCATAATCATTTTGTTGTCTTGGCTTTCATAGAGAAGAGAATTGCTCCTTGGTTCTTTGCTGCAGTGATGTTTTCTGCTATTAGATTGCAAGACTAATTTTGTATTATCTTGTTCATAGCAGAGATGAAAGCAGCTAATGAAACTGGGGGATGAAGCCAAATTCAAATATAGTTTTTAATAAAGCTCTGAAGTTACATATCCGTTGAATGAACGTAAATTAGTATGGTAGCATTTAAAGGCTTTGCGCTATTTATGATGTCATCTGCTTTGATTTCTGTGCTTTTAATCAACCCGTATTGGGAGATTGGAAGAGAAAGCTGTACTGAATCCACAGTTCAGGTTCAGGTTACTTTATTTGTACCCGGAGGTAGATTTGTTTTGCAGTGAAAAAGAAGGCAAACATTTAAAAACAATAGTGACAATATTCAAGCACAAATGGAGTCAAAGGCTTCATGAATCAAGAGTAATAAACAGTAATACAAGTCACAACAATTAATGACCACTGTCATAAAAAGGTACCAAAGGCTAAAATATATATGTGCAAAAGGAGCTGGGACTTGTTCGTATGAACACATGTAGCTGGAACAAAGCTGTTCCTGTCACGCTTTGTTTTACACCTTGGACCTAAAAATCCTCCGTCCAGACGGAAGAAGTTGAAATTCACCACATAAAGGGTGGAAGTCGTCTTTTAAAATGGAGCGGGTCATCCTCTGTAACCGTCTGGTGAGCTCTGGGTTCAGCTGTGACTCACCCATCAGCCCACCGGACCGTTTAACAATCTGCATGGCAGCAGCATATTTTAACGGTTGTGAATGTCACTCAACTAAATTATAACTGAGTCTGTGTCATGTCTCTGTTTTGCAGACATACTGGCTATAATACCGGCACTTTGGGCAGCGGCTATCCTCCCCAGGACATGTTACCTTCCTCATCTTCATCCTCCGCCGTGTCCTCCACCGTCGGAGGGTACAAAGTGTCGCGCTACTCCGATGATGCACAGGAGCCTTCGGTGTACCACCGAGGTCGCCCCATGTTTCCCCCGACACCAGCGTACCGTCCCAACGAGCCGCCGTGCTACCCCCCCTATCCCAATGTCGGAGGCCCCGGGCCACACATGGCGCACCACTCCTCGATGCCTCCGCCGCCCCTCGCCAACCAATTCGATCAGCCCCCGATGTCGGACAGGGAGAGGGACCGTGAAAGAGAGTCGGGCGGGCGGTACGGGGCGGCGGGCATCGGTTCCAGACGCTCGTCGTACCATCACCAGCAAGAAACAAACTCTTCCTCAAAGTACCATTCCCATCACTCCCACCACCACTCAGAGCGCAGGGACGACCGGGCGTACCGGCGAGACAGCCTGGGCTCCCGGTCGGGCGAACACGGCCACCAGAGACACCGCAACCACCACCACTCCCACAACCACCACGGCAGCGGCAGCCGCAGGAGGAGCAGCCACGACCGGGACCGAGACAGAGACCGAGACAGAGACCGGGAGAGAGACGGCGACTTCCCCAACAGCTCCGACCCCAGATACAACTCCAACTCCCACCGCTCCTCCTCCAACAGCATGTCTCCTCCCCCGTCGTCGTACTCGGGATACTCCTCCTCCAAAGAGCCCGCCCCGACCCCTCCTCAGGGATTGGACGCTTCCACTCGTCTAGGAGGCCCGGGCCTTGCGGACAGGGGCCCTCCGCCTTCGGCAGGTGCTGACAAAGACTACCATGCTGGTCACCACAGCGCTCTGCCTCCGCCCCCCCCACCACCACCTCCTCTCCCGCCAGCTTCCGTTATTGCAGCGGCCGTCGCTGAGACACTGGGAACGCTGGACTTCAACCAGGACAGTCCGGCCCGCGAGGAGCAATGGACGAAGCCCAAACGCCGTCCCAGCACCCCACCTGCCCCGCCCAAGACGCCCCCACCTTCTTCCCCACCCAACCCCTCCATTGCTTCCTCCTCGAACTCCCCTTCCTCCACCTCCCTCCCCCACCATCTTCCCCCTTCCTCCAGCTCCCCGCCGCCTCCTCAACGGGACTCCTCCCCCGAGCCGGACTCCACCAATGAGAGCTTACCGTTTGTCTACCACAGCAGCAGTCTCGACTCGCGAATCGAGATGCTCCTGAAGGAACAAAAAGCGAAATTTTCTTTCCTCGCCTCCGACGAGGAAGACGAGGAAGACAGGAAAGAGGAGAAGCAGAGGGGCAGGAGCGGGGAGGGAGCGGAGCGAAGAGGAGGGCCAGGTGAGGCGGCGGGGGAGCAGGTGGGGGACAACGGGGAGAAGGACCACAGGAGGAAAGGGGAAAGAGACAGAGATGGTCACAGAGGCAGGAAACGGGGGAAAGGAGGAGACGGTAGGAAGAGTCCTACTGTACTTCCAGCTGCCACGCCACCGTCCTCCACGTACTCCCCCCACATCCTCCCCCCAGAGGAGCCCCAACCCCAGGGCAGCCTGGCTGGGACCGGTGCTCTGCAGGATGAGTCTTCACAGGCGGGATCAGCTGACGCACGGAGCAGGACGGGCGCACGCACACCACCTTACAATGGGCAGAGTCAGGTACGATCAGTACTTTTGTAAGTAAGTAAGTAGTAGAAAGTAAAAAGGTATTAAATACACCAAGATTAACATCCTGGTTTCAGTCTCAGCGTGATGTTTATGTTCTAGTTTTCCTTTGTTGTTATTTTTCTGTCTATTTCTGTCTTCCTGAGTGATCTTTCTTTCAGTGTGGTTACCGATGTGGATGCTGATTAAACTCGTGGACGGCGTCCCGACTTCAAACAGTAAACTCTCTTGTTTTCTTTCCAGGCCTCCCCTCACTCCTCGGGGGAAGACATGGAGATCTCTGACGAGGAGGAGGAGACCACCGCCATAACGACGGTGAACGCCCACCAGCCATCAGTCCCCTCAGGATCCTCGCCATCCTCGTCTCAGGCCGCCATGCCGTCGCAATCGACGGACCCCTCGTCTTCACCCCCACCTGACTCTTCACAGCACTTTGGCACCTCCATGCACCCTCCCATTCCCTCCTACCCTCCTCACCTGCCCCCTCCGCCTCCCCCTGGCTACTCCCTCCAGCCCCCGCCTCCGCCAGGGATCCCTCCCCTTCCCCACATGGAGCTGCACCCGGAGTATCCTCCTCCCATGCCCCACCACATGTACGACTACGCCACCTCCATGGAGCTGATGAACCAGTACAGCGGCGGGACCCCCATGTCCTTCCAAATGCAGACCCACATGCTGAGTCGCCTGCACCAGCTGCGCATGTCGTCGTCCAACGGGACCCCCGGCCCGGGCGAGGCGGCTACCGCGGACTACTCCTCCTACCACCTCCACGCCATGCCCCCACCTCACGCACACCACCCCTACATGGACCAAGAAGGCAGCGGGGCAGGCGCTCATTATGACCAAGACCACCGCTACATGCCGCCCCACATGCCCTACGCCTACCCCGACCCCCACGGCACTCAGATACCGCCCCCTCCGCACCACAGCATCCCGCCCCCCCACACCGGCTGGCCGCCACACGTCTTACCTCCACACTACCCCTCGTACATGCCCCCTCCCGGCTACGGCACCATGCTTCCCGGGGACGAGGAGGGGTACCGGGCCGCGGGGCAGGAGATGTCCATGCTGGCGGAGAATCCGCACGAGGCCACGGTGCAGATGGCCCTGGCCACCCTGATCCAGGAAATGAAGAACATCATGCAGAGGGACCTCAACCGCAAGATGGTGGAGAACGTAGCGTTCGCCACCTTTGACGAGTGGTGGGAGAGGAAGGAGACCAAGGCCAAGGTAAGGAAGGCTCATCCCAACACGGATGGGGCTGCTGCTTGGGCTTTTTGTGTGAATGTAAGCAACTCTATCCTCTTTTCTTTTCTTTTTTTTATATGCTAGTAGACTCACATACTGTGAACATGTTAAGGTTTCATACATTTCATACCTAAAGAACAAATCCCACAACTTGTGGGGTTCAAACTTTTCATTTTATCGACCCACAGAAGTGGAGACTAATTTGCATTTTCATGGATCTGCGTGTATTGACTGAAAGCAGCTGTGTGGAGTCACATCGAAGGAACTTTAAAAGCATTGAAGTTTTTTGTAATTTTGACAAAAAGATATGATTTTTTTGGGGCGGTTTAATCAATGCCAAGAGAACTTGAAAAAAGTGTTTTCTTTGAGGACTCACTATCATCTATCTACATATTGTGACCATTTCACAACAGCATACCTCGTCTTCCTCGTTCTCAGTAACAAGCAGTCATGCAGCAGATAACTATGTTAAAAGAAGGATTATTAAATAAATGGAAAGGGCAGAACAAAGATCAGGTGCCTGTGTTTGACCTGTTTCAAACCATAACTGTTTTCCTCTTTCCAGCCGTTCCAGACGATGGTTCGGGGCGTGTCCGCCTTACGGGACGATGAGAAGAAAGAGGAAAAGGTCAACCGTCCGCGGGAACCTCTCACGTCGCTCGTGGATTGGGCGAAGAGTGGCGGCGTGGAGGGCTTTTCTCTCCGCGGAGCACTGCGACTGCCTTCCTTCAAGGTAAAAGCAGGACACCGCTGTACATCTAAATTTAAAACATGACCTACACCTCTGAGTATATTCATACGCTTCAGTTACAGCTACGGAGAAATATATATATAAATATATATTTATAGAGTATATGCCTCGAAATAAACTGTTGGTGGTGCTAATTCTCCATTCATGTGCCATCACACCACAGAAGAAGAAGAAGGGGTCAATGGGTTCACAACATTCAGGGAAAATCTGATGGAAATAAATAATAAATGAATAAATGTTTTTTTTGCGGATGAAGAAAGACTTTTGTGCTAAATAATTGGCCAGCTCAACTAACCAGCATCAATTAGAAATATGTGTTATGAGGCCTAGTTCTGGATTAAAATGACACTTTTAGTGTTTATGATGTCAGGAGCCCAGAATACATCTAATATGAACATAGTTTATGGTGAGTTTTATTGAATGCAGGAGTGTTTGGTATTCTGTCAAGAGTTTGAAGGCCATTTTTTGCTTAATTTCACAGATTTTTCAAAGAAATGTCTTTTATCCAATTGAGCAGGTGAAAAGGAAAGATCCTCTGGAGCTCGACGAGGGAGACATGAAGAGGCCGCGACCCTCGACGCCACCAGACGAGGACGACGAAGGTTTGCTCAGCTGATGTTAAAAACCTTTAGAAGAAGGGTCGCGTTCATCGGCCTGCTCCGTGTAACTCTGAAGCCGTTGTCCTTTTGCAGCGGCCGATGGGAGAATGCCCGAAGCAAACCGTCACGGAGCCGAAAGGGACAACAAGAGGAGGAAAAAGAAGCCGAGGAATCGTAAACCCTGGGAGCTCGACAGCGAGGGAGAGGAAACATCTGATGGCTCCTCCACTGAAAAGGTGCAGGGTTGTTTTTATTTGAATTAAAATTTGAATTATTCATCAAATAGCAGGCTGAACATTATAGAAACTAATAACAACGTTTGATCCATGAAGCATGTGGATGTTTTTATTGCACTTGTGTGAACATTTTGATATTAACAAGTGTGATCATTCTTCTTGTGAGCTAGATGGCAGCATTTCACAGTGATCTCTTAGTGTTGTAACAACAAACCTTTTGTCGTGTGTAGGAGGATGAGGAAGGAGAGGAAAGTGAAAAGGAATCTGATGGTAAAGCACCACCAGTAATCCCATTACAGTGTCTTTATTTCTCTGAATACCTTCATTGAATCAGAACTGAGACCCATTTTCTTTTTCTTTTCTTTTTTAAGATGATGGCCTTAGTGCCGACAGTGATGACGAAAGCCTCTCCTCGTCCTCTGAAGGCTCTTCATCCTCAGGATCCTCTTCTTCTTCCTCTTCTGATGATGAGGATGAGGAGGAAGGAGAGCGGGCTGAGAGCGAAGGGCCGGACAGCATGGATGAGTCCACCATGGACAGCACGACCGAGAAAGAGGATGACCGGTGCAACATTTTTCTCAACATCACATCACTGAATGTTTTTCATGTTTTTTTTCTTCTGTTGCTGAATTGTTGCTCTGTTGTTGTTGTTTTCAGGGAAAACAACGCAGCAGCTGTTCCAAAGACTCAGATCAGAACAGGTCAGTCAGAGGTTCTTATCCGTGTCATTAACGAATGCATATCAACAAAGAAGGCAAAAGCTGAGCTTTATGTTTAGTTTGGATCGGCCTTTGAAATCTCTTCTCTTTTTTTTGTAGGTGATACGAAGGACAGCAAGGCCGACGCAACAGCAGCGCCCACCAAGCATCCTCCGTCTCCGCCGTACCCGCGCCCTTCGTCCCCCATCGTTCTCGTGCCGCCTCTCAAGAAACGCAGGAAGACGGTCTCGTTCTCTACAGACGAGAACGACGGCAAAACGCAGCTGCCGACTGCGCCGCCTTCTCCGTCGCAGCTCGCGGGCGAATCTGCGCTCGTCTTCGGCCGGCTTCCAGACTCTTCCGTCGCCGCTGCCCCCTCAGCTCGGCCCAGTCAGGGCATCCAGCTGCTCCCCTTCGCCTCCAAACCGGGTGAAGCCAACGCCCTCATCGTGCCCCCGTCCGGACGAACACCCGACTCTGAGGAGTCCAGAAAGGGACTCCCCGTCTCCCCTCAGACCACGCCCATCAAATCCCCCGGCAAACGGGGCAAAGACTCTCCCAGATCTCCCGCTCTTCCCGTCATGGTCTGCCGCACGGTGCAGAACCTGCCGCTGGACCACGCCTCCATGTGTCGGATGGCCTTCGAGGAGGCTCCGCCGCCGCCCTCCGTCAACAAGCGGTCCAGAGGCCGGCCTCGGACATCCAGCTTGTCTGCTTCTTCCTGTCACTCCCTCAGAGAGGAAGACGAGGGCGAGGAAGAGAACGAGCAGAGGTTGAGACTCAGGGAGCAGCTGGGAGCGTCCAGCCTCCTGCAGCTGGCCTCCGCTTCCACCGCCGACCTGTCCGTGTTGGCTGACGTAGCCTTGAAAATGGACCCCGATGCCGGGGACTCGGAGGAGACGGAGACATCCGATGAAGCGGAGGAGCAGAAGATGGAGGAGGATCTCTTCTCCCCGGAGTCACTGGCTCTGGTTATGACTCCAGGGGGTGTTATCGTCCTCATGGAGCACAACTACTGCAAACCGCCCGTTCTCCCAGCAACACCCGGCAAAAGGACTTCCTCCAGGCAAGATTCTTCTGTCTTGCTCCCAGCGGACCTCAACGCAATCTCCGGGGTGCTGGAAGCACCGGAGGAGGTCATTGGGGAGGCGCTGCCGTCCAGGGGAGACACGGGAGAATACGTGTCTGCGGTGGGAGTGCTGTGTGACTCTGAGGATACGGGCCCGGCCGTCGCTGGGTCTCCATCATCCAAGAAGAAGAATCTGATTGGCAAAGGTTCTGAACTTGACCAGGACAAGAGCAAAAAGAGGAGGAGGAAAGACAAAGAGAACCTTGAGGTGCATCACACGAAAAAACAAAAGGAGCAGCCCGGAAAGAAACAAAGGAAACGGAAACTGGAGGTGCGTGACATCTTTAGTCTGTTCCTGTAAATGTTTGTGGATGTCTTGAGTTGCGTTTGCGGCAATGTCACAATAGAAATGTGACTCAACTGTCGGTTGACTCTTAGCTTTCCATAATGGTGACACATACTCGTGATGTTTGTTTTCCGGTAAAGAAACAACAGGTTTTAATTACAGTTTGCTGCAAAACAATCACACAGTCTCTAATCGACCGGTCGTCGTCATCTCCTGAACCGAAGCAGGCAGATTGAAGCAGCTCTTCTCTTGTGCTTGATTTCAGCACCAGATCTCAGAGCTGCCTCATTAAATGTTTGGAAAATGTATGTTATAGTCCATTAAAAGTGCCGATTCTGCATATAATGCATCAATTCAGATAGCAAGCCATTACCCCTGAATACTTTTGTGGACCAGATGACTGAGACTATCCAATAACGATGTTACCTGTCGTCTGACCATCTTTATGGGACATTATGTTGACAAGATATTAGTGTAAACAGGCTAGAAGCTAAAACACAATGATGGATTCCCCCACTCCCCCCCGACAGGAGCCCGATCTTGAAGAAGACGTGGACGTGGAGGAGCTGGAGTCCGGGGAGCTGTCCAGCTCGGACACCGAGGACGAGGTGGTGAGGAAGAGCGAGCGCCTGTTTCTGCAGGAGGCCGGCGTGACCACGTCGCAGCGCTGGCCCAAACCCGCCTTGGCGCTGGGGCTGCCGGCCATGAAGTTCGAGAGCCGCAGCGAGTTCGAGCAGATGACCATCCTGTACGACATCTGGAACTCCGGTCTGGACGGCGAAGACCTGATGCTGCTGAAGAAGACGTACGAGAAGCTGCTGCAGGACAACCACAGCTCTGATTGGCTCAACGACACCCACTGGGTCAGCCATACCAATATCCTTTCTGTTTATGACTACCTTTTGTTTGCCGGTTTATTTCACACAATATCTTATTTCCAATTGATAAGAAACCTTTTGGATCGATGACATTTGTTGTCTTTGGAATCGGTGTTTGGTTCTGTGCTGTTGGCCTTGACCCTCGAGCTGCACCGACCAATTTGCCGAACCCCCGCCGTAAAAAGAAGAACGCGGACGCGCAGCTTCGCGAGCACGTGACCGGCTGCGCCCGCAGCGAAGGATACTACGCCATCAGCCGCAAGGAGAAGGACGTCTACCTGGACCTGGACCTGCCCGAGCAGGTCATACGGGAAGTGGAGAATGTCGACAGCTCGGTAGGCACACTCGCACTTTTATTTAGTAAACCTGGATTTGGGTTTTTCTTGCACTGCGTTGCGTTGCAGGAGTTCCTTTTTCCGTTCATTTAAACAGCAGCAAACTCACTTTTAAATTAATTTGGTCGGTCCCAGTCTTAAACCGGTTTTTGTACAGCGTTCAAAAAGGCTGTTTCAGACATGGAAAGTCAGGATTTGGTCTTTTTTTAGGGGCCAAGTCATTAAATATCTTGGAGTTTGTGTTTGTAGCATAAATTTGAGTTGCCTTTTATCAAAAACTTTATATTATTATTATTATTATTTTGTGGTTAAAAAAAAAACAAGAACTAGTAAAGGAATCCGAAGGTGGTTCCAGATACCATGTTGTAGGAATAAATGACTGGCCGGGTCTCATCTGGCTCCATAAACAATCTTCCATGGATCTACTGTTATTATCAACTGTTATGATGCTTGACAACAACTCAGAGGAGCTGAACTGAACAGGAGATACGAGCTGTTTGCTCGCAGCCGTTGAATTGGTCATTTTAGGGTTTGAGAAAAAAAATGAGGAAGTTGATGGACGTGTGCGATAATAAAGTGACTGTTCCAGCTTTTAACCATCCGCATCGTCACGTTTTACACGTGTAGTTATATGACTCGGTAACTGATAGTTTAACTACCGTATTTTTCGGACTATAAGGCGCACTTAAAATCCTTAAATGTTCTCAAAAATTGACAGTGCGCCTTATGTATGGTTACTTGTTGTGCTTATTGATCGATTTTATGTGGTACAATGCGCTCAAAAATCTGTCGAAATGTGTAAGTATGACTTTGGGAAGCAACGAAGCCGCTCCGCTCAGTGGATATTCGGAGCGTTACGGTACGATGTGTCACCACCTGATCGGCCGGGTCACCGCCTGATCGGCCGGGTCACCGCCTGATCGGCCGGGTCACCACCTGATCGGCCGGGTCACCGCCTGATCGGCCCGTAACAGGAATGTAATGTCTGAACTAAAAGTGCATTCATGGGAGGAGTATGCGTTAGCTACAATAAACCAATCAGAGAACAGTATTTAGTACGCTTACCCCCTCCACTTGTTATACGTAATATAACGAGTGCTTCAACATTATATTACAGGACATTTGTGTGTACGTAAAAGGACTCCAAAAATGGCACCTGTTAAGAGGCATGCTTACGAAACGGGTTTCAAACTCCAAGCAATTATCTACGCAGCAGAACATGAGAATAGAGCCGCAAAGAATTCAACACCGATGAATCAATGGTACGGAAGTGGAAAGTTTGATTTACCGCACTGTGTTGTTTTGCTTAATGCGCCTTATAATCCGGTGCGCCTTATAGTCCGAAAAATACAGTATATTATAAACAAAACTCCCCATCTTCTGCTTCCATTACTTCCAACACATAACTTTACAGAGTAGTTTTAAGTTTTCCAGAATTACTTGTGAGCAGTTTTATGAAAAGAAACCTTAATTAAAATCATCTCTTTTTTTGAAAGTTTATTTGCATTAATATAGAAGTGAGTATTTCCAACAACAGATTAATCAATCATAAAAACAATTGCACTATGTCATATCAATTATGTTAAAATTCCATTAAAAATACTGCAGACCTTTTTTCTCATATATTTACATTTTTCTTTAGGCAAAAATTTGGCTTATTCTCTTTTTCTCACTCACACACCTTTATCTTCACAACCCTCCCAACTTTAGTCATTTCATGTCATTATTAATCATTATTTTATTTATAGCATTGGAGTAAAGTTTTGGTCACAGCAGGACTTTGCTGTGACCAAAACTTTACTCCAATGCTATAAATAAAATAAAATAACACTGAGGAGAAAGACTCAGAGTCATATTCCTTCATATGATTCCCGGTTTTGATTTTCCACACGGCGTGTCATCGTCCTGCGTAGACGCGGTCATTCTCTGACACTGCCGGTGGAAACTCTTGGACAGTCAGGTGACCTACAAACACCTGCTGATATTTCACAGGAAATCGGGAACAGTTGCGTTGCTGTGGAAAAGCTTGAATATTCCTGTGAATAGTTTTCCAGTCTGGCTTTGTGATTTCTCAATGTGCTCGTGGAGAAACAAAGCATCACTTTCTACTCCGGAAACACTGAACTCAGTCTTTAGTTGCGCCCGGCTGATTGTTTTGATATAATAGTGTTTTAGAGCCGCATTATAAATTGTATCCTTGTTCCACATGAGTCGGCATCCTTGATCAAAGCAGCCCGGCGGCTTCGACTTGTCAGATCTTAATCACAGTCTGCAGCTGCTGCAGGTGAACCGGGATGTGGTTTGTTGTACGTTGTGGTTTGAGCTGACGGATCAACCAGGAAGTTCCTCAGACACAAAGGGGCTTTTTCTTTTTCCTGAACATTTACCGGTGATGTTGCCGGTAAACATTTAGCCTTTAATGGCACTGTCTTTCCTTTCAGTTCATCATTTTACTGTCCAACACTTCAAATACGTTTTTGCCCCTGTTTAAAGTGACCGTTTCTATGACAACCAAGCTCAACTTTCCACTCTCTACTTACCATTTCACCTAAAATACAGACAGATACAGAGGATCTACAGTTTAATCCATTTTTTAAAACAGTTAAGGATGTAGTTTCCTCAGTTTGTCAGGATTATCATCATTAATATCATTATTACTTGAACACAGTGCGTGGGTTATAGTTCATCATTTGTTTTTGGTTTCGTCAGGGGCATAATTGTGTAGAAAATATGAAATGAGGAAACCACAGCAGATTCAGGACTTGAAGACAGAGCTGCTTTTTTTCTTTATAATGTGCCTGAAATTTTTTTATCATATTTTTTTGATCAGTTCTTGAAATGTTTCCATACATTTGTCTTTTCCTCACGGTTTCACGTTGATCCTGCAGATATACTTCTGCTTGTTACCTTTTTCATTTTTACATTTTAATTTAAGATGTTTTTAAGGCTTTTTTTTTTTTTTTTTTTTTACTTATAAATGCTGATGTCGGCATAAGAAAGAAAAGAAAATTCTTCAGTGATTTCTTGTACGTGTTAGTTGAGTGATGTTTCATAATGAACGGTCAGCAGTAATAAAGTTGAACCTAAATTTAGTTCACATATTGAAAGCAGAAGAGAAGCTGGCGTCCGATCCTCCCGGATGAACTTCGCTCTCACTGACTCTTGTTGCTAATCGAGGTCGAGTTGCGTCTCGGCTTCGGTTCCTCGAGGCCGCGTGATGAAGCCACGTTGGGTCAGCGGCACATTTGTGAAGCGTGTGTTTCTGGTGTGTTTGCTGCCAGGGCGTGAACCGGGTGCTGTCGGAGAGACGTTCGGAGCAGCGCCGCCTCCTCACCGTCATCGGCACCACGGCCGTCATGGACTCCGACCTGCTGAAACTCAACCAGCTGAAGGTACCGGCACCGAGTGATGAATATACAGACAAGAATTGGACCTTCTCCCCGTCACCACAAACTCCCTAGAAAAATAAAAAAGGGTGGTGGTCCAGACTTTTGGGTGTGGGCCATTCTGAACTGAGATAAGTGGAGAGAATCAGTGTTTCACATCAGCATGTGTGTAAGGTCACTTCATTATCCTCCTATAGCGCTGGTTTACACAGTTCACAGACAAATTATCAACTTAAATCGGTTTATTTACTTGATTTAAGCTCCAAATCTGCCTTTTTTTTTTTTTTCTTAACTTCAGTGAAACCTACTTTCTCTCTAAATTTCCTCCGTGACGTTTGATTGAAGCGAATTTTCTCTGTTCTTGATTTAGTTCCGTAAGAAGAAGCTTCGTTTTGGCCGCAGCAGGATCCACGAGTGGGGCTTGTTCGCCATGGAGCCCATCGCCGCTGACGAGATGGTCATCGAGTACGTCGGGCAGAACATCCGACAGGTACGAGTCCCGCTTCTCCAAACCTCTTCATCCATACGTCGTCAAACCGGCTTCAGGTTTCAGGTTTCATCTCGTCACGCTTTGTCGTTGCGTTGAAGACGATAACGACTGTTTTCAGACGCCCGTATGTTGAGCAGATGTTTTTCTTGCTGTTGTCTCCAGATGGTGGCCGACAACCGAGAGAAGCGGTACACGCAGCAGGGCATCGGGAGCAGCTACTTGTTCCGAGTGGACCACGACACCATCATCGACGCCACCAAGTGTGGCAACCTGGCTCGCTTCATCAACCACTGCTGCACCGTGAGTCCGAACCGGCCGAGTCCACGCGACCCGTCGTGTCGGTCTCCGGACCCGTCGTGTCGGTCTCCGGACCCGTCGTGTCGCCCATCAGTCTCTCACTGCTTTTCTTTTCTTTCTTTTTCCCCCTGCAGCCGAACTGCTACGCGAAGGTCATCACCATCGAGTCCCAGAAGAAGATCGTGATTTACTCCAAGCAGGCGATCGCCGTCAACGAAGAGATCACCTACGACTACAAGTTCCCCCTGGAGGACAACAAGATCCCGTGTCTGTGTGGGACGGAGAACTGCCGCGGGACGCTCAACTAGTGGACACACTTCCCTCCTTTCACTGTCCGACAGCCAGCCAGACCCCGACACCCCCTCCCCCCACCCGGTTCGACCTCCTCAGAGTGTAACTCGTAAAACAAAGCCACCCCCTCCATCCGGATGCCCCCCCGCCCCGCCGCTCCACCGGGTGGCTTCACGGTGTCCTCGGAAACAGAGACGCACACACTTGCACTTTTCCACGCTCACTTTTTTTCATTCAGTTCCACGAAGCCAGCGTGCGACGGGTTTGTGTGACCTCAACACGGGACACGGGACACGGGAGGAGGAGGCGGCGGCGTTGGACTCGATGGCGTAACATAGTTCCTGTAAACCCAGAAAAAAGGTTTTCTGTTTCCATGCCAACAATCCGTTAGAAATAAGACAATGAAAACGTTTAAAAAAAAAACACACAAAAAAACAACAACAACATACACACTGGTATTTTTATGTCTATGTCACTTCTCGTAATCTACAGCCTGGGATCACTCCTCCACTGTCACCTCCTCCTCTTCCTCCTCCTCCTCCTCCTCCTTCTCCTCCTCCCCCTGTCATAGATCCGCACACAGACGCACAGGAGTAACCAGACAAATTCAGGGTTTTTAAAAACAAAAAAGACAAAACTAGCGCCCGTTAACGGCGCCATTTTATGGTCAATAAACTTCAATCAATTTGGGCTTCAGTTATGCAAAGATTTTCCAAGTGTGAAGGTTGTTTTGGAGCTTCTTCTTCTTTTTTTATTTCATTTCATAGTATTATGTAATAATATTACTATTGCTGTTATTAATGGTATCGTTACTTAGTTGCATTAGCTGTAAGTTCCTTACAGTGACATGAGCGTTACTCTCCTGATTCGCCTGCTCTGGATGAGGGAAGCCTTTTTTTTTTCTTTTTTTTTTAACTCACCGTGAAAATTCAGTTGCAGTTAAACGTGTTTTGTTTTTTTACACGGCTGCTGAATCAGCACAACATAAAATTGGCCTTTTGTTGTTGTTGTTGTTGTTGTTTTCTTCCCACTTTGCGTCCTGCAGAAACTCTCTTGGAGATGCAGTTCAGTACCAGACGGCGGGAAGTGAAGTCGGCATCTGTTATCGTCGGTGTTCCTTTTTGTTCGTAGCATCTCTCCGTCTCTTTTAGTTCCTCCCTCTGTGACGTCCTCATGTTTTCTTTCTACAAGGAAAGACTCCTTTTTTCAAGAGTTGGCAAAAACCTTTTCTGCAAGTTTGTTGTTTTTGTTATGGTTTTTTTTATCCAGCAATGATTACCACCAAAACTCCTGCAGGTCCTCGTAAAGATGTGTGGTCAGTGTTTAACAGCGTTTGTCGCTTCAGATGTTTTTAAAGGGTTTAGTTTAGTGTTTTTTTTCTCCCCTTGTGTTTGCGGGCCTTTTCCCAGAATGCACTGGTGTGTATTTTCTTTGGGAGTGTCATCGTTCCCCCCTGTTGTCCAAACATCCCTCCCTGTAAACACTTTGTCATCGAGAGGCGTCGAGTTTCCTTCTTCCCATCCGTTTGTCTGGCGACAGGTGGAAGGTGTCTGACTGACAGACGGACGAGTTCTCAGCAGGCTCGTGATTGGCTGCAGACGGAGGGACGTCTCTGACCCGTGTCCCTGTTTTTTCACGTGGCTGTGGCCGTCCAAAGTTTGACTTTAATGTTAAACTTTTAACTTTTAATTTGTTTTGGTTTTTGTTCCCTCCCAAACAGGAAAAATGTGTATGATACTTCTCGTTGCAATGAAAAAGCCTTTCAGTTCAAACCAACCCTCTTTACTACAGGACAAAAGATGAAAGGAAAAAAAATTTAGAAAAATAAAAATACGTGTAAATATTGTAGAGGTGTTTGTTTCTCGTAGAAACACACTGATTCCGAGCTGTAAATATGTCGTTCCTTTTCCTCTCTCCATTCGGAGGAAACATGTACATACCTTCCATTCATTTATTTTTTATTGTTTTTCCTTTAATTTGATGATTATTTTAATATTATTTGCAATATTTCTCTTGTATTAATGCGTTGGACCCTTTATTAATGGTGCATTAAAATATTTTTTAAATAAAGTGAGACTCTGTGTCCTTCTGAGGTTCAGATGAGGTAGAAAAGTAGAGCAGGAGAGAGTAAACAGGAAGTTGTGCAGCGGAAACCAAAACACCTGCAACATTTCCCGTTTACAGACGTGAGAGGAAATGTTAAAATCTAGAGCTTGTAAGTTGTCCGATGACAAGAAAGGAAGGGGGAAAGTCGGGGATCTCACAGACCAGACGGTTCGAAATAATGTTCACATCTGGCTGCTGACGAACATCTGCAGAACCTTTCCCTACTTCATTAAGAATAACCTGTTCGGACGTAGCGACCGTCTCCATCCTTCACATGAAGAAACAAGACCAAGAAAAAAGAAGCAAAAATTACAACACGATAATTAATACCAAGCAAATCACAAACACGATAATTAAGGTCGGAAACAAGAGAACGTACTGAAAATATAGAAAATATGGATTTTTCATAAACCATAGAAAACCACGATCATGATAATTCTAGTTATGGAGGTGTCTGACATCATGGACCTGTCAGAAGAAGTCACGGCATATTTGAGCAAGTGGAAAGAATATTTCTTTATTGGTACAATATTCCAATCAGGAGCTTCATCAGTTGATAACTGGAGAAGTCAAAAGAAACGGTGCCGTGCCGTGCCGTGCCGTGCCAAGTCAAGTCAAGTCAAGTAGAGGGGGAGACATGATTTATCATTTGTTTCCTGAGTCACAAAAAGGAAGCGGGACGTAGAAGCGGCAGGATGTTGCTGCTCTCTTTGTGGAGTCATAACACAAACCCACAGACGCATGTACAGTCTGGGCAGTTTGCTGCCTCATTGTGTCAGCGGCTGACGAGTCCAGGTGGAAGCCTTTGACCCGACATGGTGTCGCGCTCACAGGAAGACTTCAGGAGTCAGCAGTGTTACAGCCTCTGGCTCCACACGCAGACATTTATCACCTGAGTCAGCATTTGTTGAGTCTACATGTTAAAAAATGAAAAAAAAAATATATAATGCTGAACTGTGAGACACAATAAAGTACTCATTTGTTTCATGCATGCACCCATACATACCTGCCCTGTAGGGAGGACATAATTAGGATCCAGTTTGGACACAAATGCCCTGAATCCAACATCATCCACAATACTGAAGGGCTGTGTGTCCTTCACTATCATGGAGACGAGGGCTTCATCCAGCTCTTGTTTTCTGGTGGCTGGTTAAAAGAGAATAAATAGTGTCTGTTACCTGTCTTTATTTACACAATAAACAAAAGTGAACAGGGATAAATTGTGATGGTGCATTTGTAATATTGTAATGACTTACCTTGGCTGGGTGAAGCTCCAGTTTCCTCCTTATTCTCATGCAAGGCCCGGTAACGCCTCAGCATGGATGAGGTGTTGTTATTGGACCCCAACTCCTTGGAGCACAATAAACACCTCACCTTTGAATAAAATAAGAAACTGTGAAAAATACAGTTCTTGATAAGCAAACCTAATGTGTCTGAAATAGAGTTAGATTTACCTTATTAGGAGTTATTAAATCAAAGTGTTCCCACAGGGGAAATCCTCCTTCTTCCCAGCTGGCTCCATCTTATCACCTCCTTCTCTCCCACTCACTCTCCTAAATCTCTCTCTCTCTCTCTCTCTCTCTCTCTCTCTCTCTCACTCTCTAAACTCTCCAAACTCTCCACCAACAACCCACATTTTGAATGGAGCCTGAGGGGTTTATATTGCTGTCAAACCTCCCGGCAAAATCTGAACCACTTCCCGAAGCAGTCACGTGGTACAGCCGGCAGCGAGGCTTCGGACGTCATCGTTTTTGGCTCCTCCCCTAAATGAAGCAAGCCTCGACACGCGCTTCGAGGCGTCGGCACACCTCGTGACGTCACTGGTGGTCAGCCTCTCAGACCGCTGGACTACCTTCAGTACCGGAGGAGGAGGTGCTGCAGGAGAAAGAGTTTCAGAGACTCGACCTCAGTCTGGTTCACTCAGCAGGTCAAAGGTCACCCAGCTCGATATTAAAGGTTCAGATTCCAGCTGTTGATGCTGATTCAGCTTTTAGTGAAGTTGAAACGTTTGGAGAAATTAAAAAGTTTTGCATTCACAACACATTACAGGAAGATATTTAATATCACTGCAGACCTCCTTGAAAACAGTATATCCACCATTGAAAGAATGTCTGCAGGTATTTTGGTCCCATTTGAATGAATGTTTATGATGGTGGAGTTAAAGGCTGCAGTGGGACGAAGACTTGTCTCAAGGCTCCAGAGTCCCGTGAAGATAGATGGTGCAGTGGTTATCACTGCTGCCTCAGCCAGAAGGTTTAGGGTTTGATTCCCCACCATTTAAAAATAAATACACTTTAAAAAAAGTTCATGTTATGTTTTGAACCACGTGCTCACTTTTTGGCTGCCACGCAACGGCGACGAAAATGAATCCTTTGAACAACTTTGAACCCCAAACGGGAAGTCACCGTTTGGTGAAAGCATGACGTCAGACCCCAAATAGAAACGGTGCTTCAGTATTATACTGGACAGCTGCATGAACTGACCTCAATATTTATTTCACAAATATTGTAAACGAACCATTACCTGTAACTGTTAAAAAAAAAAGGAAAAAACAAAGAGATGAAGTTGAGCAAAATATGCAATATTAATAAAGTAATAAAAGTTACATATTGACCTTGGAAATCAAACAATGTTTAAGTAGAAAGTAGCAGAAAGAGGAAGTACAAATACTTCAAAAATAATACTAAAGTAAATGCTGTTTATAGTTAGTTAAAAAAAGAATAAAAGAAAAAAGAAAAGGACCAAAGAGAGAAGTGACGTTTGCGCCCTCCCTGAAAGTAGGACGTTTAAAGCTCCGCGCAGCTCGTGCAGCTCAGTGAGGAGGACGAGCTGTCTGCCAGCTGTTTCCGGTCCGCAGGAACTCATCATGTCGGAGCCGGGTCTCGTGTATATGATCACCGGAGGTTGTGGTTTCCTCGGCAAGCACCTGTTGAGGGTTTTGCTGGAAAAGGAGGACCAACTGGTGGAGGTGCGCTTGTTTGACAAACACGTCGACCCCGATTTAAAAGGACTCAGCACAGGTGAGACGAGCAGAGCCCGTTGTGCGGTTAGCTTTGGACGGTACCGAACTACATTTAGAAAGATGCGAATTTAAAGTTGTAGCGCATTCTGTCAAAGGCATATGCACATTTAAACAAAAAAAGACCCGAGACATTTGTTAATTGGTGATTTTCTGTAATTCGGCATTACGTTATATACTATGAGACTCTTGTTTAAATTTGTATTGTTGTCTTTACACAGTAAATGTGAGTAAGGTTCTGAAAATTGAAAAAAAAACATGCTTTGTCACCGTTTTTAAAACGCTGATTGCTGATATCAACGAGCTTTGAGGAAGTTTACTCGGTGCATTTTGTATCATATTGTCAGTATTGGTTTTAATGTCAATTTCATCTTTCTTGGTTCACTTTACTTTGATGTTGATGGCGCGTTTCTTTGTAAATAGCCCTGCTGTATATTGTTTCATAGAGTTGTAATATGGATCTGGTGATTGTTAAAGAAACTACTCGGAGTCCTGTTCCCAAAGTTTATTGATGAACATGTATATGGAGAGTTTACAGATACAGAAAGTGTGTCCAAGAAGGTAAACTGACCCAGAACATTGGCAGAATGCAAAATGTATGCAGGTTTGTAAATGTTATCAGTTTGTGTGGTGTAGTTTGCATGTAGGTACGGAGATCTGGTTGACTCAATCACTCTTTACATAAGGAGTTGAAGTTAAAAAGTTAAAAGCATCAGGCGGCTCCAGATATCACTTTATTAGTTTATGGTCACAAGTGACTTCAAACTGAGCTGATTAGCAACACTTCAACAAAGATTGTGTCTTCGAAATCAAGACTATGTGTGCTTTTGTTTGCTTTTTTAAAAAGTATTCCATCTCTTCAAGTGGTTAGTTGATGAACGTACATTAATATTTTAAATGAAACACCAGACGTGTGAGACACGGTGATGATAGCAGAGTTCTGTCTCTACATAGGAAAAGGAAATGAATACCCTGAACCGGGTCAACCTCCATTCATATCTTTCATTAGCGGGATAGCCAACTCCCCAATGTTTCCTCCCCCAGGATAAAGATGTTGTAACTTCCCATCTATCCGGTGTCTGTACCCACGCTATCGTGTACAAGGTCAAGGTTGGTGTTGGAACCTGTGAAGGCTGAGTCACCAGTCCATCATCACAGGGCCCACACAGACAGACTATTCACACCTACAGCTGATTTAAAACATCACCAACATCCTTACATTCATGTGTCTGTACTGTGGGGAAGAACATGCAAACTCCACACAGTCAACGCCCCAGCTGGGGTTTGCACCCTCAACCTTCTTGCTAAATCAGGTGATGTTGTAACTTGTCACAATAAACTTCAGGGGTGTGTTGTGTTTTCTGTGGAAACAGGAGTTGAGTTGTGTCCGGAGGTGGTTCACATGTCTCTGACATGCTTAAAAAAACAAAAACGGTAAAGAAGTTCATAAGAAGCCAAAGTGTGTTTTCTCCTGGTTGGACGTCATCATCAGTATGAGGAATGCAGACTATATCCCACAACGGAAAACCCTGTTCAGCTTTTGTTATTTTTTGTCAGGCGGCCCCGAGAGATCAGCTAACAGCTCGGCCTCTTTGACTCCTTCTGGGGCACCACTGAGGAAAAATCAGATGTTGCTTTGTGTGTCACGTTACCATGGTAATTCAAATTTGCGGTGACATCCCCGGTCTGTAAAAAAGAGTCAAATTACAAATGAGAAGGCAAAAACAGAAAAGTGCGTTGCAACAGAGTCTCTGAGCTGAAGTTCAAAAGTCCCATTTCGTGGAAATTATCTGTCGACATTTCAAGGTCGCTGCAGGAGAACAGAGATAAACAGGAGGTGAACCTTTGGAACTGAAAAAGTTCATAAAAGGCCAACGTGTGTCCGACACTGAACGGGATGAAATGATTATAACCACTATCAATAAGGAACTGGCAGAAGTTTTGCAGCATTGTTTCTACCGAGTTGTTTGAGGTCTTTGCGGCAAATCGCAGGGCGGTTTATTCCATTTATTTTTTATTTTTTTGCATTAATGTGATAAAGAAGCTCAATTTGTCAAACTTTTAATTAACTGTGTTTGCTAAAAACTTTCTCGCCTTTTTCTTTTCTCAAATCTTTAATTGTTTATCAACTTAATTTCCCAAAACTTCAAAATTCCACATGTTGATGAAGAAATAGTCAAAAGATGAACACCGCCGTTTTCCAACAACGCAGGAAGTAAAGCAGCTTTGACAAATTTATCCAAGAAGGATGTTTTCTAACCTCTTGGTAAACAAATGAAGTGGTTCCTCTACTTTTGATTTTTTTCCTTTGTATATTTGGGCTCCCTCGTAAAACCAGAAGGAAACCGTTGGATTGCGTGCAGAAGTGCGTTGTATTGACTTTGCGTCTTCCTGTTTCTCGCTGCAGAGCGGACGAAGGTGGTGGTCGTCCAGGGAGACATCACCGACTACGACAGCGTGTTGGAGGCCTCGCGGGGCGCCAATGTCGTCATTCACTCGGCCAGTTTGGTGGATGTTTGGCACAAAGTCCCGGAGAGCGTCATCCAGTCCGTCAACGTGGGAGGTGAGACATGAAAGTGGCGGTGATGACTTGGAGAAGGGATGGGGAGGAAACATCCAGGGGTGGAGAAGGAGAATGAATGTTTTACTGTGGGAAAGCACCATCGTAGAGGAAACACACGCCTGTCGCGGTTCCCAAAGGGCTTTAATTAACAAAAAAACGGGGAAAATGGTGGTTTTAATCAAGCCAGACAGAGACATTCATGTTTATTAACCCGGGTTTCATCTTGATAATTAAACCTGAGCTCGTCACTGATGAATTCTTCATTAATTAATAGCTTATTTAAAGGATTCTATTTCATTGAAACTCTAACTGCCTATTAGTTTGGATTTTAATGTCACATGATGCTTTAAATACTGTTTCTCAGGCTTTTCTCCACCCAAATAAACTCATTATGAGCTTTTAAGCAGCTGGGATGTGAAGTTTCTTAATGGACTTTACGCTTTCAGGAACACGGCAGTAATAATAATAATTATAAAATACTAAATGCTGCCATTCAACTGCGACTAAATATAGTCGACGGAAGACTAATTAAATATGGATGAAGCCGGTGAGATATTGTGTCACTGTCGGGCTATTTGTGTGACTGAGTCAGAGGACCAGAAAGAGAGCGAGAGAGAAAGAGAGAGTGTTTCTGTAATTGGCAACTTCACGACGTCTGTTTCCCAGTCAAACAAAAAACCTAACAGAGTAGTGATTTAAAAAAAAAAACACACAAAAACAATTGTGACGTTTCCTAAAACCACAAACAGCTTTTGTCCAAGAACCAAACCACAAACTACAGCCTCAAAAACAGCCAATAAGTTTCAATATATTACATTCGTGTTGTTTACTTTACTGTCTCGTTGCTGACGGCTACACAACCGACAAAATGTAGATATGACTCAACTTCTGATGTCTTAAAGGGGAACACTTGGGGGATATCAATGTATTTTATTTTTTTATCCATAAATCCCATGAAAATACTGAAATCAACGTGTCCCCTTCCTGTTTGTGACCTTTTTTTGTTATTTAAAAGATTAACAATTTACTAAAACCTAACAATATGTACTCGGGACATTTCTTTTGGAGTGCTATTAATACGTTTACCGTTTCAGTGAGTATTTACAGCAGCTGGTCGGTTGCATGACAGATAAACTCTAAATAAACTACAGGCCTCGAAGTCGCAAAGGAAAACAAATTGAATAGTGTTTGGACAACAATGCGGATCTGTGGCGCCGAGGAATAAACTATTCAGCATTAGACACACGGACAATACGTGTTGCGTTTAGGTCCTTTAGGAAACACAATGCATCGGCAGCCTCGACCTTCAACGAATGTGTCCGGGAAACACAGCAGGCGTGTTTTGTCTGGATTCCTGTCATCTCTCTGGCCACGAAACATGAATGATTAAAGGAAATGTTGTCAGCTGCTTTTCATAAAGCTTAAAAATGTGTTTTAAATAGTTGTGGGTCCAGTCTAAACTGAATCCAGAGTGGAGACGCTCCTCACATGAATAAATAAAAGGGAAGAAGAGAGTAAACAATGTTTTTTTTATTTTTTTTTTATGTTTGTGTTTAGATTTATGCTAATAACGGTTTCTGGTGAGGCTCTGGTTAACGTCTCGACACCAACCGTCTGCAGCGATTCAGCAAACGGACAAAAGACACCTTTTTTTGGCTGAAAGCTGAATTATCATTGTGGTTTTCAGAGTTTCACCCAAAACAAAGCAGAACAGACGTCTTCCAGTCGCCTGAAATGAGAAGATGGTTGAGTCATATCTGCCTGCAGCTTGTTACTGTTTTGTTTCGAAATTGGACTTTTCAAACCGCTGCGACGGTATCGGCTCAGCTCACCTCTCCATGCTACCTGTTACCTGATACTGTTTCACTATTGCCTTTCCTCGGAGTCTCGAGTGAGCTGAGCTCAAACTAAAACGTGACGTAAAACACTGCAGGCCACAAGCTTCCAATTGAGAAAACACCGTCGCTAGGCAACGCCAAAGTGGGCGGCGTCTAGAAGCCACAGAGGCTAACAATTTAGTGAGCTAAAGATCAACGTTTTCCTCAGTTAGACTGTTATCTATGTTATGAAGACTAATGTTACTAAAATTACAATATATTAGCTTAACATCCAACGAAACATGAACTTCCACGACCTCTAATGTTTCCGTAAACATCTGCAGACGCGTCACAACTCGTGAAGTCGGGGATTATAGAAAATTTCAAGTTGTGACTTTGTGAATACCACAAGAGGGCGCCGTCCATACGGACTCTTCTGGTCTAAACGGTAAATACAACCCCGTTTGAATGCAGCATTGCCCCCCCCCCACACCGATAAGTGTTCGGACAAGCCCCGCCCACCCAAAAAACACGAGATAGTTGATGCGTGTTTTGAGCAAAGTTCGCTGGTGGCGGTAAAGCTAGCTGGTTGCCAACCACCAACAAAAATCTGAAGAAGAAGAAGAGGAGGAAGAAGAGGAGGAAGAAGAAGAAGAGGAAGAAGAAGAAGAAGTCTCCCTGGCGGTGTTGTGTTCACACAACTTAAATCCTAAAGGCAAACATGAAGCTCCCACTGAACTTTGAGCAGTTTTTGTGTGTGGTTTACTGTTGTAGAGGTGAAAGTTGAAGTATCTGCAGTGGAAAACTAAATCCAGTTTAGTAGCTGATGTCCACAGCAAGTAGAGTCGATCTGGTGCCGTCATCTGGCTGTAGTTAATGTTTGTTCAGCTCTGATAAGAACAGAGGCAATGATTATTTTCTGACTTGTTCTACTCCTTCGAAGAGGGTGGTTCAGTCTGGCTTTCCTCCAGTTAAGAAATATTACAAGAATTTCAAATATAAACTCCACTGTGTTGGTCTCAGAAGGGTTTTCATTCCTGCATCACATTTCTTTGCTGTTAACTCCCTCGTCTTCAGTCTCAGAGATGAAATCTCACTCGTCCTCTCAGAATGAATCAAAAGCACCTTTGGAGGCTTCTGATCTGCGGTCGACCCAAAGTGGGCAAGTTTCGATCCACAGAAACCTGCGGTTGACCTCACTGGCAGGAAAATCACAGCTGCAACAGATCTTTTTGTTTTGTTTGTTTCAATCCGGTCCATGAAATGTGCCAATAAGCCAGATCAGAGATTCGGTTCACTGGAACTCGCGTAACTGGAACGTTCTTGTTTACCTCATTATCAATTACACGTCTGCTTATCCGGATGACAAACAGAAATGTTTCTTGCACCTGTTTTTAAAATCCCATATTCAAACATTCTCCTCACTCGCTCCCATAAACGTATCTGACCACCGTTATATGGATTTTATTTGTTTTACCTGCAGTTGATTACTTTTGGATCAGATCAAATATATTTGTGTCCTGAAGGTGAGCTTGGTTTGGTTTCTAGTCATCGCAGCGCAAAGCAATATCGCTCACTTCAATCCAGTCCAGGATGAAGAATCTGAACAACTATTCAATACACTTTGTGCAGACATTCATGGTCTGCAGAGGATGAACCCGACATCGACCTACTTTTTTTCTCTCCAGCAGGTCAAAGTCTTCCCTCCTCTGGTGAAATATCTGGACGTGCACATGTTGAAGTCATTTTAATGATCGTTTCAGGGAGAGCCATCATGGTGCCAAACTCTGATTTCATCCAACACTTTTAGTTTGGACCAAATATCTAATGACGTTCCCAGATACTCCGCACCATGTCGTATCAGTCAAGACTTTAATAAAGCTACGTTCCTATTGTTTTGTGCTGGTAGTTTTCTGCCCAGTTGTAGATGTTTGTTTCCTGTTGAAGCTCTCAGTGTTTGTGCGTCTGTATTTTTCACTGTGACTGCGTAACAACAACTTAAAGCGTGAACCATAAATTATCAACAGATTCCAGCAAATCTTAAACCTTTCAGCACGTTCTGTTCTCCCTTCGTGACTCTCAGGTTAACCTCTTGGCTCCTTAAGGCCAAACAAGAAAACTGGATAGACCTGGAAAAAGAGTATTCACATTTTTTTATTTCCTGCGGTGACTGTAATTCTTTCCTCCGCTCTGTCACCGTTGGTAATGGAGGCCAGGTTTTGTTTGCGGCGCAGAGGACGTGGTTTCCTATCAGCTAAACAGAACACACATGGATGCCATGCTACTTTTGAATTAATTACATGTTAATTTTCTCCATGTGCACAGAGACGTCCATCCTCTCCACTATGTTACAGTCTTTATTTCATTTTTACTCCAAAATCCAGTTCAAAGGATAATTTTGAATAAATCCCAACATGTGGAAGCAGATGTTTGGTTTCCTCATAACTTATTATGATCACTTTAAATAATGATGTTTTTCTTTCTTCTCAGGAACGGAGAATGTGATCAACGCCTGCGTGGAGTGCGGCATCGAGAGGCTGGTGTACACCAGCAGCATGGAGGTGATCGGCCCCAACGTCAACGGAGACCAGTTCAAGAGGTGAAACTCCAAAAAACCAAAAAGAACATCACTTTGTGTGTTTACTTGTTTCTGGAGTTTTATTCTGACCCAGCGTGGACGTCCACATGGTTTTAATTCCATACAGAGGAATGCTTCGGCTCACTTACTTCCTTTTCTTGCGGTATCTCTTCTTCTCTCTTGAATGCACCGTTATAGAAAACAAGCGGCCTGTTAGAAGTTATCAGGTGGAGTCACGTAACAAACGCACACAATGTCCAGCTCCCATCAACGGTCGCTTCAGATTACCATCTGTAGAAAGAATCTGTCAGCCTTGCGCTTTATCTTTCCCTTCACTCTGACATCATATTTTCCCTCCTTAGTTCCTTAGATGTTCAGTTAGACTGTCTGGTATGTCAGATACACGTTATGTAATATCGCTGCAGCCACACAGCTCCTGATATAAAAGTCAAAACACACTTTACTGGTTGTCACGTCGTCTAAAAACAGTGGTGCATCTCGTAGTACCAGTTCTGGACTGAAAATCATTAGTCAGTAATGAAGGAGATTTGTTGCATAGTAATATTTGCATGTTGTCTATTTTCTGGGATGCAGCTGTTGCCTAAACATCTAGGATGGAGTCACAGTCATGTGTTTGTGCATTTTACTAAATTAAAACATTAGCCTGATTTTCCATCCGACAACCCACTTTTACAGACATTCAGAGGAACGGTTTCTAAACACCGATCCTCCCCCAGCATCGCTGCATCGTTCTCAGATGTGATGTGATCTCTCCCTGAATTACAGTAAAGTATGTTCTATAGAAACAGTTGGGAAAGGACAAAAACAAAAACAAACAGAGCGCTACCTCCTGACGGGGTGACTCAGATGAATAGCTTGTTTCTAAGCTCTGTTTAGTATAGATTTGGGTAGTGTTGACACACACACACACACACACACACACACACACACACACACACACACACACACACACACACACACACACACACACACACACACACACACACACACACACACACACACACACACACACACACACACACACACACCACACACACACACACACACACACACACACACACACACACACACACACACACACACACACACACACACACACACACACACACACACACACACACACACACACACACACACACACACACACACACACACACACACCCCCACACACCACCCACACACCCACACACACACACAAACACACAAACACAAACACTTCGGTGACAGATAGCAACAGTCTTCAGTAGTAAACGGGTTAAAACCTCCAGCGTTTGCCAGCTGGACTCACTGACCTGATGACGATCTGCCGGGATCCAAACATTAAGTGGTCACTTAAGTTCTGTTGACAGGATTCAGCACAGGTGAATCCTGTGTGTGTGTGTGTGTGTGTGTGTGTGTGTGTGTGTGTGTGTGTGTGTGTGTGTGTGTGTGTGTGTGTGTGTGTGTGTGTGTGTGTGTGTGTGTGTGTGTGTGTGTGTGTGTGTGTGTCATAATAGCATGAGGTCACACGGTAAGAATGAAGCTTTGTCTGCTCTTGTTGGAAACTTTGGTTCTGTTCAGGCACCACGAATGAAAATAAGTTGAGCTGAAAGCTTCAGAAACGCATGTAAAAAACCCGAAGCAGATCTCTGGCTCGTCTCTACCTCAGCTGCTGATTTTTCCGTTTGGCCTCGTTCAAACACATTCCTCTCGTATATATGTGGCGAGGTTGAGTGCCTCTCTTGACTGTCGGCTTCTTCCTCCGCAGGGGCAATGAGGAGACGCCGTACCAGGTGAAACACACCATGGCGTACCCCAAGAGCAAAGCCAAGGCAGAGAAACTCGTGCTCGCCGCGAACGGCACCGAGGTACGATATTCACTATATTCATTTCACCAATAAGTCCTCAAAAGCTTGTTTTTTTTGTTTCTTGTTAAACTCATTCATGCACGTGAGGAATTAATAAAAAGAAGTTTAGCTGAGTTTGGGCAACACGGTGTTAAAACTACAGCTGCTTTCTCATAACTGTCATCGGCTGAGTTACAATTCAGCCTGTAAAGGAAAATCCTTGTGCAACTTTGCCACAGAATACCAGCTCATCTCCCACGTGGCCTCGCTGAGGCCATTCCTGCTGTTGTTTACGCCCTAAATCCAATAAATCTTCCCTTTCACCCATTTTAATGCATCTGTTTTGGATTTAGTTTGCCTCCTGTCTGACTCCAAGATTGTTTTTTTGTTTCCCGTCCAGGTGAAGGGGGGAAAGAGTTTGTACACGTGTTCGCTGAGGCCGACGGGGATCTACGGCGAGGGCCACGAGCTCATCAGAGACTTCTACAAACTGGGTGTTCAAAGGGGAGGTCTGATTATAGGGGGCATCCCGGACCACGTCGAGCACGGCCGAGTCTATGCAGGTAAACATGAGGCTTTTTTTGGGGGAAGGTGTGTGTGTGTGTGTGGGGGGGGGGGGAGGGGGGGGGCTGTAACCACAACTTCAAATTAGAGTAGTTCTATTTTAACTAAAAGGGAACAAGTAAGTAATATTTTGTCCCTCCTATTTAATGAAACGAATCGGTTTGACCCGTTGCACTTCAGCAGCACCACAAATTACAGTCTCCAAAACAACCGTTAAAATAAATGCTCTCCTCTCCTGCTCATAAAAATAAAGACTTCTCGTTATAATCCTCGTGAAGGGAGGATTTTGTGTTACGCTTCACTGTTTAGCAGTTTTAATGTTCACACGAGTACGAAAAGCAGAACACTTCACATTTCCTCCACATTTCACAGGAAGTCTGAAGGTTTTGGCACTTCATGATTTCATTGTCAGTTTCAGACCATAACGATAAGAATAAAGAAAAGAACCTCCTGTTTTGTCATGCAGACTCTTGAACAAGTAATGTAACCTTAAAAAGGTTCACAGAAGGGACATTTTTAGATATTTACACATATTTCTTGGATGTTGTAACAATAACAGCTGGATTATATCAGATAGCATGTATTTATTACATTTATTGGATAATCTCCTGGTGTGATAATGACACTTTTTCAGACTCAAAATGCTGTTTTTTTTAAAAGCTTTTGAGTTCAGTCGTGGCATCGACTGGTTCTTCTCACCAAATAAATAATCACCAATACTACATTTTAACAGGACTTTGTTATAGAACTCGTACATTTCACTGTTTTCAGTACTTCTACGAAGATAAATTGAGTATTTCTTCCTTCATTCAATCTGGTATTCAACCCCCACTTGTTTTGTGTTGCTAGGCAACGTGGCCTGGATGCACATCCTCGCGGCCCGAGCCCTGAGCGAGCGGCCGCAGAGGGTCGGAGGCGAGGCTTTCTTCTGCTACGACGACTCGCCCTACAAGAGCTACGAGGATTTCAACATGACGCTGCTGTCGGCGTGTAACTTCCGGCGGGCCCGCATGCCCCTGCTGGTGCTCTGGTTCCTCGCCATGGTCAACGACGGGCTCCGCTGGATACTGAGGCCCCTCTGCAACTACACGCCGCTGCTGAACAGCTACACGCTGGCCGTGGCGAGCACCACCTTCACGGTGCAAACGGACAAAGCCCAGCGTTACTTCCAGTACCGGCCGCTGTACGACTGGGACGAGTGTCTGACCCGCACGCAGAAATGGATCGACACGTTCCCCGGAGAGAAGCCCAAAGACTCCTGAACGGACCTCAGCTGCTGCGACGCACATCACTAACAAACCGCATGAACACGGTGGCTTCAAACGACACACGTACAGACTTTGATTTTTGTTTTTATAAACTGCCAGAGAGTCATTAAAGACCGTTACCACTGCATCTGTCGTGTGCTTGTTTACTGCTCAAATATATATCAAAGAAATAGTAAAATGATTTGTTAAAATGAAGTTTAAATAAGATGTGACGTAATGTTGGATTAAAGTTCTTTTGTTTTGTTTGAACATCCACCAAAGGATCGTGTATTAGTACTTTGAGCTATTTTAGAAATGATCCAACATTAGCATCTGTAATTATGTAAATTATGACAAATGTAAACACAGTTTTACAAGCCTTTACTACCAGTGATATATTCGTATTAATATAATTTTTTTTTATTGCTTTTATTCTGTTAATTCTTTTTTTTAATAAATATTATTTAATATATTCTACACGGCCTTTCTTGTTGTGACTTTGCACTTGATTCCTGTTGCATTCTCATGTTTTTATTGACGATGCACAGAGTAATGAAAGTTTGTGCTGCTTGGAGAAGCTGACTCATCATTTTCAAAGATTGTTTTTGTGTCAGTGTGAGTTCACAATTTCCACATGGCAACTCTTCAACTGCTGGTTTCCATGGAAGCAATAAAGTTTGTTTGCAATGAGCAGGATCCCTCTTGTGGAAAGTTGTCTTCTTACTGAGGGTTTACTTATGTAACTAGGAAACAGGGAGTTCCCTTTAGCAGGATAACGTCATCGCTCCAGCTCGCCCGGGTCTCCCCCATTTCTGAGGTTTTACATGCCAATCATCAAGACTGAGTTGAAACAGAAGTGACTCACGATCCCCGAACGACGTCAATGATGCTCCCCTGAAACTGAACTAGGGAATGTGGGGATTTTTTTTTTTTATGGTGTTTAAATTATTATTCTACATCTGCTAACGTTGACCAACTGCATACAAATGATGCATACGGCAAACCATAATGTGGTCAGGTTTATAATATGATGTGTGTCCATGTTTTTATATCCTGGTGTAGATTTAAACCTGAATACAAGCCAACCTGCGGGGTCAGTTGGGAAAAAACCAGTTACCGCTGTGTTTAAGGGCTCTGATTATGTTTCCATTCCAGTTCGGTGTTTACTTGTGTAAGAGCCTAACATGAGCTGGGGAATGTATTATGTCAATGAAAGTCTCCATGGAGATAATGAAACAAGTTTGTGGGTGTGTGTGTGTGATTAATTGATGTTTTGTTTTATCACCACAACCCTGCATCTCCAAAGTCTGTAAAAACGCTTGTAGTTGAAGACAATTGCGCCATCTACTGATAAAACAAAACACAACAACAAAGTGAAAACTGAGGTGACGTATCGTTTACGATCCGATTATAGTGAGCGACTCTTCCGTCATTGTTTTGACTTGGGAAATATCTACAAGTGTTTTTCCTTATTTTTAATACAGTTTAATTTTTTTTATTTTTGGTCTCAATTTTCTTTGATTGAAATTGAGATATTTGTACTTTTATTGATTATTTCCATTTTATACAGGTTTATACTTCCACTCCACCACATCTCAGAGATGGAGACTGTACTTTTTACTCCACTACATGTTTCTGACAGCTATAGTCATGTATAGTATAAATACTTTTAACTTGAACTCTTAACTTGAACTTTTAAGCTTTGTATATACCCTACAGTACATTGGTTTTCTAACTACAGCACTGAAATATTAATCAAAAACTTCATATATAACAGTAAAACACTGACAGGAAGTATTTACTGCATTTTATGAGCATTTACTTTTGATACTTTAATTAAATTTGGCTGCGAAAATATATATTTTTTATCGAAGTAAGTTTTGGAGTGCAGGACTTTAAATTGTAGTGGAGTATTTTCACAGTGTAGTAGTACTTTAAGTACTTTTGCTTGGTTGAAGAAGCAGAGTACTCCTCCCAGCTCGGTCCGTGTCTCTGGGGGGAGGAGCCTGGACGTGCGCGTGCCCGACAGGACCGACGGGAACGCGCGCGCAGCTGTCAGGAGGAAATGCGGGCTGTCCGCGCTGGATGCACCCTGCTGCTAAAGCTCGGATAAATTCACCAGACAGCCCTTTGGGTTCAGATGGTCACGAACACGTAGAAGGTTCGTGGATTTGATGAGAAGAGTTGCTGCGAGCGCGCGTTTCAACCGAGGAAGCGGAGACGCTGAAGCTAGCTCAGGCTAACAAACAACACTGGTCGCTAATGCTAAAATAAGCTAACTCAGCTAGCTGGTAAGTTAGCCAGCCCGCTAGCCGATCGGACGCGCTGCTCCTCCTCCTCTTCCTCCTCCTCCTCTTCCTCCTCCTCCTCCTCCTCCTCAGCGTCTCAAACCGGGCTCGCCTTTTTGATTTATTTTGTGACTAGTTTCCATTGAACGGCGGAGGTCTCGGAGCCGGAGCTGTGGCGGGGGGCCGCCCCGACAGGAACCTCCTGGCTGCCGGACGGATCTCAGAGACGCGCCGGTCCGTCGGTGAGTTGAAGCGGGAGGTGGAGGTTGAATCTGACCGGTGGAGCTGGACGAGGCCGTGGCTGCTGCTCGGGCCGGGGGCCGGGGGGCCCGGTACACGGGCAGCGGAGGGTGTTGATTATTGGTAACCCCCCCCCCTTCCTCCTCCTCCTCCTCCTCCTCCTCCTCCTCCACCTCCTCCACCCTGCCGCGCTGAATCGGGAAGTTGATCTTCGAGCGGCCTCCTGAGGACATGACAACAACGTGACTGGTGTTATTAGCTGCTAGCATGGCGTGGAAGAAAACCACCATGGACACAGAAACCTGCTTCATCAGCAAAATGTTGGTCCACCATCATCATCATCATGATGGTCCACCTTCATCATGATGGTCCACCTTCATCATGTTGGTCCACCATCATCATCATCATCATGATGGATCACCATCATCATGTTGGTCCACCATCATCATCATCATGATGGTCCACCTTCATCATGTTGGTCCACCATCATCATCATCATCATGATGGATCACCATCATCATGTTGGTCCACCATCATCATCATCATCATGATGGTCCACCTTCATCATGTTGGTCCACCATCATCATCATCATCATGATGGATCACCATCATCATGTTGGTCCACCATCATCATGATGGATCACCATCATCATCATGATGGTCCACCTTCATCATCATGTTGGTCCACCATCATCATCATGATGGTCCACCATCATCATCATCATGTTGGTCCAACATCATCATCATCATCATCATCATGTTGGTCCACCATCATCATCATGATGGTCCACCATCATCATCATGTTGGTCCAACATCATCATCATCATCATCATCATGTTGGTCCACCATCATCATCATGTTGGTCCACCATCATTATTATCATGTTGGTCCACCATCATCATCATCATGTTGGTCCAACATCATCATCATCATCATCATCATCATGTTGGTCCACCATCATCATCATGATGGTCCACCATCATCATCATGTTGGTCCACCATCATTATTATCATGTTGGTCCACCATCATCATCATCATGATGGTCCACCTTCATCATGTTGGTCCACCATCATCATGTTGGTCCACCTTCATCATGTTGGTCCACCATCATCTTTTTGGTCCACCTTCATCATGATGGATCACCATCATCATGCTGGTCCACCATCACCATGCTGGTCCACCATCACCATGTTGGTCTACCATCACCATGTTGGTCCACCATCACCATGTTGGTCCACCATCATCATGATGCTGGTCCACCATCACCATGCTGGTCCACCATCATCATGATGCTGGTCCACTATCATCATGATGGTCCGGCCGCTTTGTTGATGCCATTAAACGCGCTGTGAATCTGGAGAGGAAGCTGTCACTGCACGTCCAACACGTTTTGTGGATCTCCGTCTGATTGTAATATTGTTGTGAAATGGGAGAATTATAGTTATAAGATTTCAGATTTTTTTTTTGCTGTCATGTTTGCTCAGCGTTTCGGGTGATTTCAGATTAGAAGTTCCTGAATTACACATCATGCACTGTTTTAGTGTACAATATAGGCTTCAGTAGCAAAAGAGGAAATACAGCTTCATCAATTGTTGTCTGTAGTTTTGTTGTGTTTTTGTAGATTGAACAAAAAAAAACAAAAAAAGCAAAAAAAAATTTTGTGGTTTATAAAATAAATTGCTTATGTGGGTGATTTATATCTGCACAATAACTCCCAGAAATCTTCTTGACTTCAAGGTAAAGTTCACTTTTTAAATCCAATTCTCGGGTCCAGTTTTAAGAACAGGAACTCTGTGTTTCAGCTCCCTAGAAAGTGGTTTTAAGTCTTTTGTTTAACTTGTATTGGGTGTAAAGTTTTGACCTTTAAAGTTGCTTGTCATGTTGACTTTTTGCTGAGAAGACTTATTGTGTCTTTATCCAGCGTAAACAAACAGATTGTTTATGATCCAAACAGTTGCAGGTTTTTACTTACCACGACACTGATGACAGCTGAAATCTCACCTTCACGCTCTCTTTTATTTTTCCTAAGGAGAGATCAGAGTGGAGCCATGGCCGAGCTCTCCACCTTCTCCCCGTCCCCCCCAGCGTTGGGTGATCCCCACGCAGCTCCGTCGATCCCTCTGTCTTCATCGGTGCCCGAGTCCGCCCGGGAGATGTCCACACCCAAGTCTTCCCTTTACAACGACAAAGCTTTGACTGGAAAAACTCCCGCAGCGCCGTCGGGCCCTTCACCCTCGCCCTGCCCCCCGCCCTCGTGTCTCCCCAGACTCCCCGCTGAGATCCCCGTCCTGTCGCTGGTACGTGAGGCCGCTCCACAGAGAGAGGAATCGGCAGGGAAGGAAGCAGAGACTGAAGCTGAAGTTGTTAAACAGGAGACGGTGACCGGCGATCCAGCTGCTGCTGCCGAGCTTTTAGATACTGAAACAGGGACGCCTGCTCCAGGCGAAGTCTTGCAGGCGTCCCCCTCTCCAGATCTAAACCCCGGTCCTAATCTGTACCCCAACGTTCACGTCACCCACAACCCAAATCCCGTCGTGGATGATGAGCAGCTCGCAGCTTCCAGTCCGACCCCCGCTGCCTCGGCATCAGCTGCCGCGGCCGAAGAGGAGGAACCGCTCCGACGAGCACAAGAGCCTCCGACCGAGCCGCCTCCCGTGTCCCCGAAGCCCGACACTCCCAGGAAGGGAGAGCTGCCCCCGACCCCCACCAGAGCCGAACACCCGAGCCCCCAGGCCGTCCCGCTGATCCACGAGCCGGCCTCCCCCTTACCCCTGCCCAACCCCTACCCCCGGCCGGCCCCCGACACCCTCAGCTACCTGGAGTCGGCCAGCATGATGTCGGGAACGCTGGAGTCTCTGTCGGGACTGGGGGAGGACGGGAGCTCCGTGGGCTCCGACTCGGAGATCAACGGCCTGACGGTCAGACGCACTGATAAATACGGGTTCCTCGGTGGGAATCAGTACAGCGAATCTGCGTAAGTAGCGGGACATTAAGTTGTCGCTCGCACGGCCGGCAAAAAGCTCATTATTGTTTTAAGCTATTCTGAAACATTCAGAGTGTCTGTGTGCAGGAGGGGAAGAAAAACAACACCTCTCTTCTTTTACGTGACGTTTCCATGCAGACATGAGACGCCATTAGATAAATGGCCACAGAATTAGTTTACACAGATAAATTCATCTCTAATCGTCCACTTTGCTCCATCTGACTCACAGATCTTCCCTCGACCTCTCCGTCCTGCCTTCCTCTTCTCTGCTGCTCTAAACATATCTGTCCGTCCTTTATCTCCCCTTGGTCTGACTCAGATAATGCTGAGAGTGCTGTTGTGACTCAATATGTACTGACCCCGTGTCTCTGTGGTCTCGTCCATCTGCTGTCTTCCTCTGTTTAAAAAAAAAAAAATCTTTGTCAGATTTTTTTTTCTGACGAGCTAATTGCTCCTCAGCTGTTGAATAATTAAATTTCTTTTACTGATTTCCCGTCAAAGGTGGCAGTCAGTGAATTCTCCTCATTGCTGAGGTTGTTCTGTAACTGAGCAATTGTGAAAATAAATGTAAGAGGAAGTTGGGGAATTTCTGTGTGCCACCATATTAAAGAGCTCTACGTGCAGTATTTCAGGAGTATGAAAAGAAATCGACTTTATTATCTCTCTGTTGCAGTGAAAAGGAAGTACGGATTGAAGTCGCCCGGCAGAGGGAGATGAAATGGCTCGAAATGTTCGTCAACTGGGATAAGTGGGTGAAACATCGCTTCCAGAAGGTATCCCCCCCCCCCCCTTCCACCCTCCGCCGGCCTCTCACTACCGTTCACATGTGGTTGTAGCCATGATGTGATGTTTCATGTCTTGTTTCGCGCTGCAGGTGAAGATGCGCTGCAGGAAGGGGATTCCTTCTTCTCTCCGATCCAAAGCCTGGCAGCTGCTGTCCAACAGCCAGGAGCTGCTGCAAGACAACCCCGGCAAATTTGCGGTATCACTGTTAACCATGTAGTTTACAACTATGACCAAAAAAAGTTTGTTTTCTTGTTTTGATTATCATAGTTTAAAAAAAAAAAAAAAAAAAAAAAACGGCAGTTGGATGTTGTTGGTTTTTTTTATCCTTTAAATCCGATCTCTTAATTGGAGTTGGGTTGATGATGCTCACTGAAGCAGCAGTGTTTCTGACTCGTAGTGGGGGCCGCTGTGGCTGAGGAGGGTAATTTGCAGCTCCGGGGGGGCTGAAGCGGCGCAGGCGCAGACTGCAGTGAGCCGTAAGCCTCTTATCAGGTCCAGTAATCCTGGCTGTCAGCGCCTCTGGGTCCAGGACGGACCTGATGGACCCCTTCACTCACTGCTGGTCCTCTTATCTCACCAACAATTTCTCTTCTGTGTTTTATTTTGTATTTCTGCAGTCTAATCCACTTTTTTTTTTTTTTTATTTTTTTAAATAAAAACTTCTTCGAACTTCTGAGATTTCATCTAAAACTTGCATCTCCTTTTGTTTGGCTGCAGGAGCTGGAGAGAGAGCAAGGAGAGGCCAAGTGGCTGGACATCATCGAGAAGGATCTGCACAGGCAGTTTCCTTTTCATGAGATGTTTGCTGCACGTGGGGGCCACGGGTAAAGATAACACACACACACACACACACACACACACACACACACACACACACACACACACACACACACACACACACACACACACACACACACACACACAAACAGGATTCACCTGTGCTGAATCCTGTCAACAGAACTTAAGTGACCACTTAATGTTTGGATCCCGGCAGATCGTCATCAGGTCATAAGTTGATTGTGTTTATATGTCAGTAAACATTCATGATAAAGTTGAAAGTTGGGCTACTAGAGTAACGGTTTAGACGATATAACCATGAAAACAGCGTAAATTAAAGACAAATAAAGGCCCCAAAAAATAGAACCATTCATAATCTTAAAGCTAACGAGGTCAAAATATAAAAATGTGTACTTTAAAAAAATATATTTAAATGAATCTAATTACTGTTCATTCATTTACAACCAGAGTGAAATATTTCAGAGGTGTTTGTGTGGATTAGTTTATTGACTGGAGGTTTTTAAACCCCCAAATATTCCCCTTCGTTTTGATCACTGGCTTCATTTTACCGTTCGTCCCCGCAGGCAACAGGATCTGTACCGAATCCTGAAGGCCTACACCATCTACCGGCCGGACGAGGGCTACTGCCAGGCCCAGGCTCCGGTGGCCGCTGTGCTGCTCATGCACATGCCTGCCGAGGTGAGAGCTGGGGTGGGGGGTGGGGGGTGGGGGGGGTTAAAACTTCAAGCAGCTTTGTGGATAAATGATCAGATATGGAGTTGTGGTGAAATGAACACAGATGGACTAGAAGGAGTAGAAATATACATATTTTGTGTGGCGTACTGTGTTTACTATTAAGTTTGTCATCTTGTTTTTTTTTTTTAATGAAATGTTTGTTTTCCTGGTTAATGCTTCAGCCGTCTGCACAGCTTCTTTTATTTATTATCCGTCCGCCGGTGTCCTCGTTTGTTTGTTGTTATTGTGATTTTAACTGTTCAAAATGATGCTGTTTTATTAACGCGAGGCACTTTGTGATTTTAATATCTGTGAAAGCTGCCATAGAAAATATACGTTACTCACTTAAAAGAGCAACAGCACAAAAATACAGATAATATTGTGTGTTTGTTTTACTTTTATAAGAGCTGAAGAAGGCCAGAAACAGAAGTGAGATTAATTTCTGCTGTTGTGTTTCTGCTTTATTAACTGCGTGACTTCGGTTGTGTTTCACAGCAAGCCTTCTGGTGCCTCGTCCAGATCTGTGAGAAGTATCTTCCCGGCTACTACAGCGCCGGCCTGGTGAGCCGACCCTCTCTCTCTCTCTCTCTCTCTCTCTCTCTCTCTCTCTCTCTCTCTCTCTCTCTCTCTCTCTCTCTCTCCGTCTGTTTTTTTTTTGTTGTTGTTTTTTTTAATCCTCAGTTTTCTCAGCTTCACTGACTTCCCGAACTTTCCTCCGTTGTGTTTCTCAGGAAGCGATCCAGCTGGACGGTGAGATCTTCTTCTGCCTGCTGCGGCGCACGTGTCCGATGGCGTACCGTCACCTGAAGAAGTTCAAGATCGACCCCATCCTCTACATGACCGAGTGGTTCATGTGCATCTTCTCGCGCACGCTGCCGTGGGCGAGCGTCCTGCGCGTCTGGGACATGTTCTTCTGTGAAGGTATCGTTCATGTCCACCTCCACATCGTAGAAGTCAGGGAGACTTTAGAAGGCCGATTTTTGTTTTTTAACGTAAGAGTCTCTGGTTGCAGGAGTGAAGATCGTGTTTCGCGTCGGCCTGGTGCTGCTGAAGCAGATGCTCGGCTCTGTGGACAAACTGCGGGAGCTGCAGGGCATGTACGAGACCATGGAGCGTCTCCGAAACATCGCCCCTGACATGATCCGGGAGGACGTGCTGGTGCAGGAGGTCAGTCTCTCTGCAGAGTTCAGAAAATGAAAAAAAAGAAACCCGCTTCTGTATTTTCCTGAGACCGGTGTGACTCATCGCTGGCGTCTGTAAGTGTTGCTCACTTCCTCCGTCCGTCTCGCCCTCGTCTCGCCTCAGATCGTGACGCTGCCGGTGACCGAGGCGCTGATCGAGAGGGAGTGCAGCGTCCAGGTGAGGAAGTGGAGGGAGTCCAGAGGGGAGCTGATGCACCAGCCGGTCCGCCGCCTGCACGGGACCAGAGCCATCTACGAGTACAAACGCCGCGCCTCCTCCATCAGCTCCGGCGGCAGCTTCTCCTTCCTGGGGAGCTCCATCCCGCCGCCGGGACCCCTCAGGGCCTCCTCCAGCCTCCTGTCGCTCCCCGGCTTCCGCAAGTCCAAGGCTCCTTTCCACTCTCAAACCAAGAAGGGCTCCTTCTCGGGGCCGTCGGGGATGGACTTCTTCCCGCCGAAGTCGCCGCCGGCAGTGACGTCGAGCCCGAGTCGAGGTCCCAGCAACAAACCGCCGATTCCTCCGGGGGCGGGTCAGAGGGCCCCGGCTCCCCACATCCAGAGCCCCTTAGTCGGGGGCGCGTCCGGCCCGTCCCGTGGCCCCACTCCGGCCTCGGAGGGCCCCTCAGCACAGGGCCAGCCTCCTTCCTCGGCCCCAGCACAAAGCACAGCACCACCACCTCCACCCCCCACCACCCTGTCCCCCTCCCCGGTGATCGTCTCGGAGAAAATCACTCCCACCATCCCCTCTCCCACCGCCAACAACTCCCCCCTTCCACCGTGTCCCGACACCAAGAAGGAAGCGTCGCTGTCGGCCGACGTCCCGACCGGAGAGGAAGACGGGAAGAAGAAGAAGAAGAGCAAAGAAGACAAGAAGAAGGAGAGGGAGGACGAGAAGAAGAAGCTGAAGGAGAAGAAGGAGAAGGAGAAGGCCGAGAGGGAGAGGCAGCGGAAGGAGAAAGAGAGGCTCGAGAAGGAGAAGAAGAAAGGGGGGAAGAAAAAGGACAAAGGGGGAGGAGGGGAGGCCGAGGACAAAAACGGAGCGGCGGCGGCGAAAGATTCGTCCTAGTTCTCCTGCCGTCGTTCCACCATCATGAAAAGGGATCCGAACAAAAGACCCCAGAACAGACTCATTCATAGAAAACCTGCACGCCGCATCATTTCAACAGACTTCACGTGGAGAAACTGGATCATGGTTTTAATAGCACCTTGGGGGGGAGCGAGGAGGGGGGGGGGCGTTTTAAAGAGCCTCTCGCTTTCTTTCTTCTTCTTTTTTTTTTCCACTGAGTTTTACACAGATCGGACAAATTTCCTTTTGTTTTCCCAACTGGAACGCCGGCTGTGAATCTGAAGATCAGTCGGTTTCTGTTTTAGTTCTTTTTTTAATTCTGAGTTGTTGTTTTGTTTTTTTCATTTTTATCATCTGAACCGGATCGTTGATGGAGGAAGGGGGGGTCGTAGAGGATGTAAATAAAAACCGTTACCACTCCGAAAGACCCTTCAGTTCTCATCTAAGGGGGGACGAAAACAAAACAGACCCCCCCCCCCCACCCCCCCCTCGAAGTCCTCCCACCTCCAGGCACTGGAGACAGAAATGCTAGTAATGTTGTCGAGGATGTATTTATTGTCGTGTTTAAATGTCGTGAGTGAGTGTGTGCCTTAGTAGTGATAGTGAAACGTGTTCATGTTCTCTCTGCGTGCCCCCCCCCCACCCCTCCTCCCCCTCCACCCGAGTCGAACCATCATCTAAAACCCTCCTGTGGTTTAATCTGATGAGCAAAACACAGACGAGAAGAGGGAGGAACTTCTGAAGTCCAGTCAGACGCAGACTGTCGTTTTTCTGTCCGACAAAAGGGGAGCGTTTGTTTTTTATTTCAGGCTTTCCTTTAAATCTCTTCTTGTTTTTTTGCTTACAAAAAGAAAAAGAAGGCGTAAACAGTTTCAGCAAACCTGCAGATCGGTTATCTGTGCACAAGTTCTGCAGAGCAAAACGTCCTTCTGGTTAAATGAGTATTATTTCATCGAACAAAAAACAGCACACGTGTGTTTTATACCTCGGCCAAACCTTCAGCGTGGGGAGCTTCAACTCCAATGTGATTTCAAACTTAATTAAATGAAGGATGGTTTTTTTTTTTTGCACTTGTGATTTCATCACAAAGCACCACTGAAGTTGACCCCGCTCCGTTACCGTGGCGACGTCAAAAACACGCCAGAGGCTTGAAATCTCTTCCCTATACATACATACATATATACATACACACATATATATATACGTATATATATATGTGTGTGTATATATATATATATATATATATATATATAGGAAGCCACTTGACTGAGGGGGGGACCAGGTGTGCCAATGTAGCATTAACCTTTCACCTTTTTTGGGGCCCTGATGTATTTATGTACAAAGTGGTTAATTTAATCAAATATAGTATATTATGAATTATTATTATTATTTTGGATCTGACTATTTTTCTATGTGAGTGAGAGACACCTGGTAGACTGGAAAGATGGCCGCCTACACGGTGTAGTTGCAGGGGATCATTTAAAAATGTTATTTTTTCTTTGCACGTTAAGTCCTCTGCTTTTACACGGCCAACTCGGATGCATGTCTGTTTACTTATTGTTTGCCGTCATGGTTGTTTGTTTTCTTCACGAGTCTCCGGTTTACTGAAGTGCAGTATTAAACGGACTTGAGTGGAAACAAAAACACAAAAAGCCTCCGAGAGAACAAACTTCGAGACGGAATATTTTGGGAGCGTCTTTGTACTGTTAAAAAAAATATACACGAAGAGTTGAATTTGAGCTTTTTCGGTAGAGTTCTTTTAAAATTGAAGATCTTTTTGACGTGTCGCCGGCTTTGTGTTGTAACATTCATAACGACTTACGGACTAACTCCCTAACCTCTTCACACTCAGTGCTCTGGACTGTAACATATTTATGCATACATGAAGCGGCACTGAACCCCGTCAGTATACCATGAAAGAGTGCCAGTTAGTTCGTGTAAAAACATTCGATGGCAACAACAACAACAACAACAACAAAAAAACAGAAAAACAAAAAAAGCAGCTCTTTAACTGTTTGGTAGAAAACGATTAGAAGGACTTTCGTGTAATCGTAGCCAACATGTCCTCCGTATTCATTGTTTTTATTTCCCCCGTCCTTTACATGGCTGTCTTTTAAAATATTGAAATGTCACACACACACACACACACACACACACACACACACACACACACACACACACACACACACACACACACACACACACACACACACACACACACACACACACACACCCCTCCCCTGTTTTGATGCCATTGTTAGGCACCGGTTAGTGTTAGTGTGGGTAACTTGAACACATCTATGCAAACTTACCCCCCCCCCCCCCCCGGCCGCCGCTTATCCCCCCACCCCCCCACCCATCATGACTGTTTGTGGCGACAGCAGCACTGATTTCACCGCTGATGATGATGATGTTGATGATATTAGGAAAAAAAAAATGATGGGATACTTTTGAGTTTTGCTTGCTCACCTTTGATTCAGAGGTTCTTGACAAAATTCAGAAAACAACAACAACATTTCTGAGGTCTTTTGTGCATTTCGATCTCGGAGACACTCGATCGGGGAACGATGCAAATATTTAAGAAAACAAAAGAAAAGAAGTTTTACTGCTGATTTTCTCCTCAACGTTACAACGTCTTCTGTGTCTTTAAGTTTACACGTCATCCCCCCTCCCCCCTCTCTCTCTCCCCCCTCTCCCTCTCCCTCTCTCTCTCCCTCTCCCCCTCTCTCTCTCTCTCTCCCTCTCCCCCTCTCTCTCTCTCTCTCTCCTCTCCCTCTCTCTCTCTCTCTCCCTCTCCCCCTCTCTCTCTCTCTCTCTCTCCTCTCTCTCTCCCTCTCTCTCTCTCTCTCTCTCTCTCTCTCTCCCCTCTCTCCCCTCTCTCTCTCTCTCTCTCTCTCTCTCCCTCTCCCTCCCTCCCTCTCCCCTCTCTCCCCCCTCTCCCTCTCCCTCCCTCCCTCCCTCCCTCTCTCTCTTTCCCTCTCTGGTAGAAGTGAAGTAAAATCATAGCTAATTGAATTCATTCCTTCAGATCTACAACTGATGTATTTATAATTAATGATGATAAATGACATTTGTGATGAGTAATAAACCGTAATATATTAAGTCGTCATGGTGTTTTTTGTTTTGAGGATGTAAAGATGATTCAGTCTCATTATTTGACTCGTATATTATGAATTTGGACGATTTTGTATCTTTTAAATCTTTAAACGTATTTCTTTTTTGTGCAGGCTCGTTTTATCAAGAAGCTCCACTAGATGTCGCTAGAGGGCTTTTTGCCGCCTCAAACGCTGCCCCCCCCCCCCCCACTCCACCAGAGCACTGAACAGACACACTATTTGTACAAAACAAGGTTTTTTTATTCACATTTTTGTCCCTTTTATTCGTCACAGAGGAAAGACGAGGAGGAGTCCAGTCACTGGACAGCTGATGGAAAAAGAGGTGATTTCATGTTTGTGCTTTTACTCGCTGCAGGAAGGAGAGGAGGGAAGAGATGAAGACCTGAATGTTTTCTTTCGGCCCTTTCTCTCCTCTCCTTCACATCTTTTTGTTTGTTTTCACGTTTCAAAAGGGAAAAAAAGTTGTCGGCACTTTTTAAGGAGGCAACTTTTTTCTCTCTCCAACCTGCAGACGCCTCCTCCCTCCCTCATCCCTTCTTTCCTCCCTCACTCCCTCCCTCCCTCACTCGCACCTCTTCTAACCCGAGAGGACGTCTTCAAAATTGGGAATGAGGTCCTCGTGTTTGGGGAGACGACGAGAGGCGAGAAAGAAGACAGAAAGAAGAAAAGTGAGAAAAGGCTTCGTGGTTGGACGTGATGTTACAGGAGCATTTTGGTTTTTATTGGAAATCATCCCTCTTCCCCCAAAAGCAAACAGACATCCCATCGGACATCAGCGGCTCACGTGTCAGCGGGAGTCTTTGGTTTGAACGTGAGTTGGCTGAGCTGGTGGGGGAGTGGGGGAGGGGGGAGCAGGGGGAGGAAGAGGAGGAAAGAAAAAGGGGGGAGGCAGAACAAGCAAAAGGGATTTCGGTCTTTTCTTGTCTTCTTGTCTTTCTCTTTACTCCTCCTTCTCCTCTCCGTGTGTGATGACGTAGCAGATGTTCTTGTAGTCTACGTTGCCTGCAACATCTGGGGGGAAGGCGGCCCACATGTTCTTGATCTAAAGGGGGGGGGGGTACATGTTCAGCATTTCAGATTTGAAGAAAGAAGAAATGCAGCATGTTTTTGACATATTTAGTCCAAATGAACCCTTAAAACAAAAGTTGACGAAGCAACTTACTGAACAAAAAACATCTATGATTTGACTTCAGACTAAACTTTAAAACACTTTATTTGTAGATAAAACTATAAATTGCTTTGAATAGTCTTCTGAAAACAAAAAAAGGAACCTTCTACTCTTCAACAATTTATAGACGTACAGTATTTAGATTTAGATTTGACATGTTGGTGTAAATATCCCAATGATTTAAAAAAAAAAAAATTTAAAAAGCTGATGAGGCTCAAAAGTTTAAAACAACTTAACAGAATATCCAAGATTTGACTTCAGACTAAACTTTTGTGGTCACAACTAAAAGTCCTTTGAATAATCTCCTCAAACAATTTAGAGACACGACGTATTTATAAATAGTTGAAAACTATCTATTGGATGGAAAAACTGGCATTTATTTCTTAAGTTTCCAAAATAGGGATAAATGAGTTCTTTTCTCTGCCAACAATGATTAAAATGTTGATCTGAATAAATCTGATTTCAGTGTGTGAGTTTGGATCCCACGCTTTTATCGGTGCTGCTGTTTTTCTCTCTTTCTTTGGTTAAATTTATTTGATTTCTAACAAACTGAAAACAGACTAAAAGACTTCCATATTTCTATATTTATAAGAAGATGAAGACTGATGGAGCAGTTTGCACAACAACACCGGAGATGTTTTACCTCCTCCGGGGTGAACCTGTCACACTGAGTGGTCAGGAGCTCCTCGAGGCTGCAGAGGGCGAAGCAGAAGAATCGGACAGTTAAAAAACCTTCATCCATCTTTGCTCATGCACGGAGGGGCGATTCAAATCATGAGAAAAGAAACAAAAAGGATCTCACAATTCCCTCTTGATGGACCCGGTGGCCTCGGGGTCCAGGACCTTGAAGGCGCTCACGATGACGTCCTCGGGGTCGGCACCTGGCGAGGACACGGACTTAAACAACGTGGACTTAAAGTACCGAGCTGAGATGGAGCCGTTGTTTTCAGGGTGGAGCTGTAGTTTCGTTTTACGACTGGTAATACATCCGTCAGTGGACTCCAGGACGCCGTGTCGGTGTCACGCTCCGACTCGCTGAGGCGTGAAAAGCTTGACACGGACACGCTGTCCTGTCGTGGACCAACGAGGGTATTCACACACTTTGACCTTGGAAAGTAAAAACTATGCACCAAAAGGTCATCTGAGAAGCAAGTGAGGTTGTTGAATAAATGTAGTAGAAAGTATTTGTAGTGGAGTCCGAGGCTGAAGAACCGAACCACGGAAATGTTCCAGAGTCGGAGAAGTACCTGAATGTCTGTAATGAAGCGTGATGCTATTCACGACGTACGAAGAGACCGTCGCCTTTTACTCGGCTCCAGTATAAAAGTAAACCGTGTGGTGGAAGTGCTGCGCTCACCCTTCAGCTTCTCGCCGAACATGGTGAGGAAGACGGTGAAGTTGATGGGGCCGCTGGCCTCCTTCACCATCGCCTCCAGCTCCTCATTCTTCACGTTCAACTGGCCTGAACGACAAAAGAAGAAATGTCAAGAGTCGGGACGAGAAGACAGACTGAGACGTTGCTCTTCCTGGATTGGTTGCGTGAGGACTCACCCATGGAGGCCAGCACGTCCCTCAGGTCGTCTTTGCTGATGATACCATCTCTGTTCTGGTCGATGATTGTGAAAGCCTGGAGAGCAGAAGTTGGGTTTATTTACGGGACAGGAAAGGATGGGGCGTCGCGTGAGACCTCTTCTACGCCTTTCCACCGACCCGCCCGTCGACAGTTTGTCCTTCTGTCCATCTGTCGGGTATCTTTGACGCAGAGCTGTCAGAGGATATCGTGCAAGACTTGCGCCCTGAAGACGTCTGACCTGGCTGAAGGTGGTGCTGAATGTCCCTACAAGTCTTCTCTTACATGTTAATTTGGGAACGTATCATCAGGGAACAGCTGATCGCCTCTGAAACCTAAGAGAAGCTCTTGGACTCGAACTCCACCGCTGACCTGTTCTCATCTCCGTCTCTCCTCACCGTCCTGCTCTGACTCCCCCTCTGATTCGCTCGTAATCTTCCCGCGAGCCGACGGACACAAATACGCCCGACCGCCGGGTTTCCATCTCTCCGTCCTGAGACGTGTTAAGATCGTCCTAATCACCGTGTCCTACATTCCCTCCGAAGCCGGTGTCACTTATCGCGGGAGGAATGTTTCTCCTCGTACATCCCTCGACGACACGCTGAAACAGCATCATTATCCCGCCTCCCCCTTATAAACCCCGCCTCCCCCTTATAAACCCTGCCTTCCCCTTATAAACCCCGCCTCCCCCTTATAAACCCCGCCTCCCTAACCTTACTGAAGTCCCTTCGAGCTTCCCTTTTATCTCTTTTCTTTCTTCAGTGTTTTTTTAAAGTGCTTCCCGGGTTTCCCCCCCGACTCCACATGCCCACAGAGGAAGCCTCCTGCCGGGGCGGCCTGACCGACCTCACCTCTTTGTACTCCTGAATCTGGCTCTGCTCAAACATGGAGAACACGTTGGAGGAGCCGCCCTCTCCGGCTGCCTGCCTCCTCTTGGCCTTCTTTGGTGCCTGGAGGAGAAGCACAAGAGGGAAATCTTTACATGAGTCCGGGATGCTTAAAGAACTGTACGAGAAGTGGTTCCCTATATCGTGTCAGGCAGTTTGTACCTGCATATATCAACCAAAACAAAAAGGGGATTTTCCTCGAAAAACTGATTTCAATTTCACTGTTTTATATGAATCACTTCTAAAACTTTGAACCGGCAAAACTAAGACAAGAATTAGTTGAAAGTTTGGGATGAAAATCATGAATTTTGCACAGCGTAACATTTTTCTTTTAAATTTTAGACCCCTTGCAGATTTGCCGTGTGTCCCCTCGGAGGGGTCCTGACCCACAGGTTGGCAACCGCTGCCATCAATTCAAGTACAATCCTCAGGTTAGCAAAGGAATTCAGGAACCTGTGTCCTTTGTGTGCAAACTTTTAAATCTGGAATGCATTAATTAAAAACCAGATGTTACCACTAATAACAACAACACATTATTACCCCGGCATCCTTATAACAGCATCACCAAGAGCTGCAGTTTATCCCAATAACATCCATCAAAAAACAAGGAAAAAAAACAAACAATGTCCTGATTGATTTACTGGAATTTCTATTTCTATTTTGATAGTTAATCCGTGAGGTTTGTAGATATTTCCACCAGCAGAGGTGCGGAGATGCAGGAACCATCGTACTCACCATCTTTAGACGGTGTGAGTGGAGGTTTGGATGATCAAGAAAGAGAAGACCGCTGTGAAGCCGCGTTATACGTTTATTCCCGGGGGTTTATATACCCCGCCGCAGGCCAGTCTAACTTTAGCCGCAGCCTCAAGTTTGGATGGGGAATAAAAAAGAGAGAGAGGCAGAAGGGGAGGGAGGGGGAGGGTGGAGTGAAAGGGGGTGGGGTTGGTCAAGGATGAACTGATGGCAAAAGGGAAGGAGACAGAATGGCTGTACGGCGTATCACCTTACAGGAGATCAAAAATAGACCCAGGAGTCTTGGAATTAAGTAAACCTGATATCTGAGGGACCACGCAGCAGCCTCGCTGTCCCACGTGGACTAATAAGGACATTCGGGACGCGGGATGCTCGTTGGACCGCCGGACGCTCGTCTCTCCACCCTTCCTCTCCGTCCACTCTCCGTCTGCCTGAGAGGCAGCGGCGGCCACTCGCTCCACTTTATTTTTGGTTTGTGATGTCCATTGCGATATTACAGCCCTGAAATACAAGCATTCAGTGCTCAGCAGCTCTCGCCGTGTATGTGCACGGCACCGCCGGGCCTTTTTATAAAAGTCCTGATTAAAAGTGATGATGAGGACATATCTTTGGACATGCAGCCTCAGACTTGGACACAGTTTGCATAATCACAAATAGACATTTCCTGATGCAGTGACTGTAGATCTCCTCCTTCTGCAGGGAGGTTTTCTTCCACTTCCTGGTAGATGAGATGACATGTGGTTTTCTTTTATTATGATATTTGATCACTGATGTTGTAAAATAGATTGTTTTATAGATCGCCTTATCTCCTATGTATTCATTGATCGTCTGCCAACACAGACGGCCTCTTTCCTTTGTGCTGCTTTTTTTTTATGGTATGGTCAACATGATAGTTGATAAAACTAATTCTGAAAATATATTTGTATTCAGTGTGAAAAAATACATTAAAAAAAACATTTTAATTTTTTAATTATTTTTTTTCATGGAACTAAATCTAATTAAATGAAAAATTCTCCTACAGATAAATAACCTGTGTCAGATATTACAAAACATTATTTCATAAAAAAACAAAACTGATGCCTTTTTTTCTTTACCACTTTCCATGAGTTTGATCTTTAACCATATAGTCTTTAATGTTTGTTATTTAAATAAGAACTTAATCACTAAACCGACTCGTCACTGAAATAGCTTAAATATTTGAAAAGTGTACAGCACGTGAGGAAATGAACTTCCTGTTCACCTCTGTGTATAAATCAACCATGAAACGTGTTCTTTTCCAAGTTAAATGTATTAATAGAAGAAGTTGCTCAGATGTCGAAGCCTCTCCGTTCCATCGACGGATGTTTTTTTATATCTTTCTAGTTTTTTTCCTCCTGATTTCGGGATGTCGGTCCGAAACGCTCCTAAACGGCCGACAACATGCCGGACGAGTGAAAGCACCGTTAACCTTTGGCTGCTTTCTCATCACGACACAAAGGTGTGTGTTTGGTGATGGGGGGCCTTGTCGTGGGGCCTTCCCCACCTGTTTCAACCCTCCCGCCCCTTTAAATACGAGGGGATTACTTGGCAGGGTGATGGCAGCAGAACATAAAGGGAACAGCTGAGCACGACTGAAATAGCTAAATAAACTTGACAGTCTGCCAATGTGCCGACCCCCCCCCCCCCCCCCCCGAGAGCAAAATGCTTTCCTTCATTGGGATTTTTTTTCTTGGGTTTTTATAATCCAAATTTACCTCGGAGATAATCTGTTTTCATTTCATTAGCAATTTAGATAATCTGGTCTATTGGATATGAATTTATTTTGGTTCTGTTTGTGTTTCCACTGATCTCCTCGGGGATCTTCTCCGGTAACTTGGATCAGACGAGTCCTTTTGTTCATCCGGAGCTCCGACGCTGTCCTCCTCTTTTGTTCCCGCTGACCTTTGACCCCTGGTTTATTCGATTTACCACCACCATCTTGGAGGAAATGCGGCGCGTCACACCAGGTGTTCGTTTTCACACCGAAGGTGAAGTTTGATGCTTTTAAAACATCAATGAAGGATTTTGATATGACCATTTAAGGAATTAAAAAAAAAATCGTTATAATAGGCAACCAAAACAAGTATGAAGTGACAACTATCAGTGAGACAGTAAAAGAACGATGTGAACAGAACAGGACAAAACAAAATAAGTAAAATATTAAGATATTTTTCATTCAAAGATTAAAAGTCTTAACAGCCTTTTTATTTTGGGAGGAGAGAATAGTTTTAATTAATTGCTCTGTTTCATTCTCGAATATAGAGAATAGAGACTTGGAGTTATTGAATCTGGCTTTGTGGAGATGAAATTTGGCTAAAATAATGATTATATTGATGATATAATGTTCTTTTGTTTTTATTGTCATTACATGTACTGAAACCAAACAAAACATGTTTCACATTAAAGGAGTAAAACAACCAAATCTGACCTCGAACGCATCGTATTCAGGCCCTAAATGTGGCTTCTGCTCCTCAGTCTGCTGATTTAGTGCTTTAGGTTCTTAATTTAAAGTTAATTTAGTCTCTTAATCCTTCAAATCAAAGACAATATTAAATAAATATACTCAGAAAACATCAAATCAGAGATACTGACATGTTAGATATTTTGTGACATTTGAACGCATCCTTACATGTTTGTTTGCAAGCAAATAGTTTTCTTTGTTCATAATAAAAATATGATTTATATAATTTATGTCCACCTTCATGCAACAATTCAGCTGTCTTTAAAAATCTGTCTTAAATAAGAAAAAAAAACAGTTCAAGTTTTTTTTTGTGGTGAACCTGCGCACTTTGTCCTCTTTCTCCTCGTTATGGGCGACAATAACAGCGAACTCGGTGCTCGGGCTGCAGGTGAGGGGGCGCTAGCGAGCCATTTGGCCACGCCCACTCACGACACCACCTCATTTTTCGCCAGGAGAGACGCGGGTGCCAACTTTCATGAATTTTAAATGTTTAAATGTTAAAGCCTCCAAAAAAGGCAATTCATTCGTAAGAAGATTAAGAAAAAGAAGAAGAATTCCCTGAATAACAAAAGAGCTTCTGCACCATTCGGTGCTCGGGCACTAACAAGCTGCGACATCTCACACTCTTCACAGGTGCGTCAGCTGCTGCCGCTTAGCGACACTCTGCACAATGTGTTGTCACGCTGCCATCCGAGGAAGTCTTTGCATACAGATGTGTGTGTGTGTGTGTGTGTGTGTGTGTGTGTGTGTGTGTGTGTGTGTGTGTGTGTGTGTGTGTGTGTGTGTGTGTGTGTGTGTGTGTGTGTGTGTGTGTGTGTGTGTGTGTGTGTGTGTGTGTGTGTGTGTGTGTATACATACGTACATTCATTGCTTTTTGTAACGTGACACGTCACCACGCTCCCGTGAAGCCATCTATCACTGTTTAGATGGTTGGTATGTGTCTGTAGGGTCAGGAATGCGGAGAAGCTCCCGGCTTGACCTATTGGGGGGGGGGGGGGGGTTGCTGCGTCACGGGAGACGTCAGTGTGTCTGATCACTGTTTTGTCACGTGATTCCACGCGGGGGGGGGGGGGGGTGATGCACCGGTTGTCATTCGGTATGGATGTGAAGGTGGAGGTCGGGTCACGTGTCTGCTCTTCTATTGTGTCTCAAGTCTTTGAACGTCGCTGCTGATTTTTTTTTGCATCAATAGAAATTAGAAGTCAGACGTGACGTAATGACGCACGCGACAACTCAATTAAAGGTGCCTAAATATTCAACCCGTCACTTTGAACACCGGCTGCACTCTTTGTCTCTTTGCACGCTTCCATAAATCACTGAGCTATTTCTAACTTCGATCACATGAACAGCTTTCAGACAGCGCCTGCAGCGCCACCTGCTGCTCACCATCCTCCACTGACTCTCTGGCCAGTAAAAGACCAACATTTGGGCCCCAAAAAGCTCCATTTACTTCACATTATCAGGATCTATGTCGTTTTATTTATTACAAATTTGACAGAAGTTTCCACAACTGTAGTTTGTTCTTTATATCTTTTAAATCTTTTTAAATTAAAATTGTAACGTCTAGTTTTCAGATCTAAACGTTTTAACTGATGAACTGATTATGACACATTTAGAATCAACTGATCAATTTTATTTTATTCCCAAAATAAAAATATATATTGTTTTCTTAATACTGCATTATAAAGCTTTTTTTTTTTTTTTTTTTTTAATGGTGTGGATGAAATTGTTAATCGTACCACTTGTGAATACTAAGCAGCAAGCAGGAAGTGCAAGAACAGACCTTTTTTTTTTTACATGTCACAGCTGGAAAAGCAGCAGCATACATTATTTTATTTATTTCACAGTTGTATGAACCTGTGCTTTTACTACGACGAGTCAAAAAGCAGTAAAAAATACTTGTCTGTTCACTTCTTATAACCTAACAAGTGCAGCTGTGCAGACACCAGCAGCGTCTGTCCTTCCTCAGGTACGTTGGTCCTTTCATGTTTCCCAAAGAAAGCGTTAAGGCCAAAAAAGGAGAAAAATCACATCTTTCTGTGAAATAAATCGAGAACGGAAAAGATCGAAGCGGAAACAGATGAACTTTTTTGCACATAAACAGGTGTCCAGACCTCGAACTCAAAACACTTCGGTTGACTTCCTGTTTGAGTCTCAGTTCCTCTTAAAGAGTCTAAACTGTTTTTTGTTGTTATTTTCAGCCCAGGTTGATGAGATCTCCGTTACCACGGCGATCTTCCGTCTGTCGACTCCTCATCCACTCCTCTCTCGCTTTCTTCACCTCCTGGCCGTAATAATCGTGAAGTTTGCTGAACTCCTCGAGCGGGTCGAAGCCCACCAGAGGCCACTCGCCGTAGGGAGGCGCCGGCCCGTTGATGGGTGTGACGTAGGCGTTTCTTCTGGGCCACAGTTTGGGAGACTTCTTGGACACCACTTTGGCCGGTATGGAAGGTGCTTGTAAAACGGTGCTGGCACTGAAGCTCCTCCCCTCCCTGACCGCCGCCGCCGACCCCTGAGCGGCGAACAGGAAGCTGTGTGTGGACTGTCTGAGGGCCCCGACGGAGGAGGAGGAGGAGGAGGAGGAGGAGGAGCGGCATTCACCAGAGGGGCCCTGCTGCTGTTTCGCTTCTGCAGACAGAACACCAAGAAATGAACAAAGTAAAAGACAACTCGTGACAATAAATAGTATTTACATGGCAACTTTTTTGCAGGAGTAGTTCAACATTTTGTGAAACACTAGAATTGGAGGAGAATATCCGTCCTGAACGTTAATCTATAGAAATGAGCACCAGATAAAAAGTCCAGCGCCCTCCTCACACACCTTCGTACTGCCTCCCCAGATCCCTCACCAGCAGGGAGAGGTAACAGTGGCTGGCCGACAGCAGAGCCTTCACCCAGCTCTCCTGACTCCGACGGTCCCCGGCTGCAAATCTGTAGGTTTTGAGTCCGGGCCCGAACGCCAGGGAGAAGGCGAACTGTCCGTCGGGCTCGGTGTCCCGCACGGCGCACCCCTCCAGCACGATGACGCCCAGCAGGTGTCGGTCCGCCGGGCGCTCCTGGTAGAAGAGCAGGTTGGCCTTGAGGACGAACCACCGCCGCTGGTAGGAGGCATTTCTCTCTTTCTGCACAAAGAAATCAGAAGTACCGCAGTCAGAAAAGTGGCTTCATGGTGTTTGCGTTTTTTGAAGTTCTCTCCAACCTTTTTGTAGAGATATCCCTCTTTGTCTACTGGAGATGTGCAGGACAGGTAATGAGTCATAATCTTCTCATGGAGCTTCATCACAGCACCTACAGAGGAGAGATCGCTGCTGTGATCAGGAAGCTGTTGATACAGGAAAACTGCCTGAGAGGTGGATCGTGTTGAAATGTCAAGTTTTCACCCAAACAGTGATTTCCCCTTTAAATTATTGCTTTTAATTACAGTTCAAGGCTCAAAGAGGTAAAAACATACTGATACTTTACAAGCAACACTTTGTTTTTCCTTCGTTTCCAACTCTTATCACCTCACGACCCCTCAGATTAAAACTGTCGCCCTTTGAGGGGCTCGTCCCTTAGGTTGGGAACCAATGACTCAAACAACCAACAATAAATAGATGTAGAAAAGTTAAAGCTAGATCAAACTCGGCCAGCTGCAACAGTAGATATATAATGGATAGATAGATAGATAGATAGATAGATAGATAGATAGATAGATAGATAGATAGATAGATAGATAGATAGATAGATAGATAGATAGATAGATAGATAGATAGATAGATAGATAGATAGATAGATAGATAGATAGATAGATAGATAGATAGATAGATAGATAGATAGATAGATAGATAGATAGATAGATAGATAGATAGATAGATAGATAGATAGATAGATAGATAGATAGATAGATAGATAGATAGATAGATAGATAGATAGATAGATAGATAGATAGATAGATAGATAGATAGATAGATAGATCTAGATAGATAGATAGATAGATAGATAGATAGATAGATAGATAGATAATAGATAGATAGATAGATAGATAGATAGATAGACAGATAGATATCTAGATATCTAGATAGATAGATAGATAGATAGATAGATAGATAGATAGATAGATAGATAGATAGATAGATAGATAGATAGATAGACAGACAGACAGATAGATATCTAGATATCTAGATAGATAGATAGATAGATAGATAGATAGATAGATAGATAGATAGATAGATAGATAGATAGATAGATAGATAGATAGATAGATAGATAGATAGATAGATAGATAGATAGATAGATAGATAGATAGATAGATAGATAGATAGATAGATAGATAGATAGATAGATAGATAGATAGATAGATAGATAGACAGACAGATAGATATCTAGATATCTAGATAGATAGATAGATAGATAGATAGATAGATAGATAGATAGATAGATAGATAGATAGATAGATAGATAGATAGATAGATAGATAGATAGATAGATAGATAGATAGATAGATAGATAGATAGATAGATAGATAGGCTACATTAATAGCATAATAGCATATTATATAAAATATAATGAAATAATAACCACAGTTATATTACATATATTGAATTAATATAAGTACAGTAAAGCTATTTAACTGTGTCTATAAGTTATACAACGCATGACTCAGACTCCAGTGACAGAATATAAAACAGTGACTCAGACTTACCTCTGCCAGCATTGAATCCCTCTCAGGATCACTGAACGCTTCCTTCCACACACTTATTTACATTTACAGATATTTGTTTTTCCCTCCTGATCCTCGTGCGTCCGCTGAAACGTGCAGCCGATCGTCCTCCAAACCAGCTGGATTCATCCAGAACCAGACAATGTTTGAATATGTCTAGTTTCAGGTTACTAGCACCGGTTCTCCCCTCGGGTACGAGAGGGACGAGTGTTGAAATATAAATAACTCGACCCACTTCCTGGTAACAAAATCCTGACACATTATATTCTCTCTCCTCTACGCTCGACTCCACCTTGAGCTGATGGGTCGCACACGCAGCTTCAGCCGAAGCAGCCTGAAGCTGCGTGAAGCTGCCTGAAGCTGCCTGCGCTGACAGAGAAGTGCTACCTGGAAGTGAGATGCTCGGTGATGAAGTGGCTCTCTCACTTCTGCATTTCCTTTTCCTTGATATCAGAGGAGTTTTATTTTTAATCTCCGACGGTGTGTGTGTGTGTGTGTGTGTGTGTGTGTGTGTGTGTGTGTGTGTGTGTGTGTGTGTGTGTGTGTGTGTGTGTGTGTGTGTGTGTGTGTGTGTGTGGTGCAAATGTCCCTCTGGTTGTTCGGCTGATTCTCCAGGGAGCCTCACTGAACATTTATTTATGCAAGTAAAAGCACAGACATCCACGGTGACCTCTTGAAAATGCGGCTCTGCATTTCTCTTCGCTTGTTGTATCTATTTTTGTGCCGGCAACTTATCCTTTTTATCCTAAAGGACTTTGAGGAATTCACAATCTAAAATAGTCCGAAGTGTTAAGACATCCATGGGATTGATGTACTGCTGAGCTGCTGCCCACACAGCACATCAGCGTCAACTCAAGACCATCAGCAAAAAAAAACAAGGCAAAAAAAAAGGTGTTGAAATCCTGCACATTATCCTTAAGTTGATTAAAAATACAACATTTCATAATCATAAACTTATCAAAGTTTCAATAAACAACATCTCTAGGCAGCAGGCAAATCCCTCGAGACAACACTGAGTTTAATGCATAAATTCATGTAAAATAATCTGAACAAAGCTACAACGCTGCTGCATATGAGGTGTTTTTATGTTTGTTCTTTAGCTTGTTAATTATTTTACTCCTAAAAAAATAAAACATGTAGGATCAGATGCTCCTGATTTTTATGCAAATGCTCCACACTTGGAAATGGCTCGCTCAGAATTGCTGAGACAGTTGTGGTAATTTTAGGACCGCCGTGGGTGGAAGAAATCTGAAACTATAAAAAAATAAAAGAGGAAAAAGAAGCTGTTGTCTGTCCTGTGTAAGATTTAGCATCATGTAATTTAATTCAGAAATATCGAATTATGTAAACTTCAGAAAAAACATTGAAGATGTCAACATGTCTGTAGGTCCCATCACCCAGGAGCGAAGGTTAACAAATCTTAGATGCCTGGAAGAAATGAGGATTCTGAGAATCATTAAAATTATATATGTATGATATCTGCGGTTTCTTGTGTCAAGTTTTTCAAATGAGTATTTTACAAAAAAGAAATTGGTTCACTATGTTTAATAAAGGCTAAATAACAATTAATTCCATTGCCGCTTAATCGTCTGAAGGTTGTTGTTTTTTAAAATTAAATTTATTGTTTTTTCATAAAATAAAATTTAAAAAAAAACAGTAAAAATTACACATTTCCCTCTTACTACTTTTAGGATATTTAAAATTATATTATATTTGTCATAAAAGACAAAGAATAGGAATAAGTCACGACATTTGGTGCTTAGAACTATATAGATAATAGATTGATAAAATAATAGCTGATTTAGTTTCTGACTGCATTTTTTTTTCCATCTCTATTTATATTAGAAAACAGAATTTCCCCAAAATTTGAGGCGGAGATGTGAAGCAGTTGTCCTCCTGTCCGGGTGGCGGCGCTGGTGCGCCGCGGCGGCTGGCGGCAAACCAGATAAAAACATCGGGAAGGAACCAAAACGAACGTCGTTTGAATCTGTTTCAGCAGGTTTTTACAGCATTTTATAACTCAATGTTATCCGTGTTTGTAAAAGTGTGTTCAAACTTTCCGTAGGCACTTAAACTACATGCTTCCTCACCTCGAGGAGGATTATGGGACTGTGATAAGAGCCACACTTCTCTCCAAATGAGCTGTGTTTGTAGTCGTTGGCTAACATGCTAGCCTCGAGGCTAACATGAGTTCTGTGATCAAACGTCAGAAGAATTCAGTAAATTCGTTTATTTTCGTAATAAAACTGCTCGCTGCTGTCAGACGTCCTTCATGGGAACACAAACTGTCTGTTTTCTGCCTTTTCGTAGCGCCATGTCGAAAAGAAAAGTCACATTTGAGGACGGTAACGGGGAGTTGGACGTAGAAGACGAAGTCCCGAATAAAAAGGTAAAAACAATGTCCGGTTGTTGTTGTTGTTGTTGTTTGTTTTACAGCTTTTAAGGAAGCAGACTGATGTTTTAAATATATAACATCTTCCAGGCTTTCTACAAACGTCCAACCAAGCAGCACACTTTATTATCAACACAGAACAGTTGAACGTCAGAATCTGCAGCTGTTCATCCTGAAAACGGATAATTGGTCCCAGAGCTGAGATTGAGCTCCTCGGTGTCCTAACAGTGGACACCTTAGGACACCTGTCCTTAGTTTCTGATCCTTTGGTCTTTCTCTGAAGCTCATTCTGACTTTTACTTCATAATGGAGTTGAATTGCTGTGAGTATTTTGACTTAAAGTAAAAATGATCTACATACTTTTAAATAAAATATGCTGGAAGCGTTTATATACGGTAATATAGCAAACAGGTCCTCACCGCATCACAGAAGCTTCCTACAAAATGTCCAAGACTACAAGAACAAATCAGTGTCTCCTGCTTGACAGCCCAGATGTCTGATTTAATAGGTTGGACCTCACAATTATAATAATATAACAATTATATTGTCACAATTGATTTAAGACAAGTAATGTTATACATCTCTGTTGTTGTTGGTTTAAAAGACCAAACAAGAGAATAACAACACGTAGATTAACACAGGATCTAGTAAAGACTATATTTATTGAACTGAGGATGACACTTGTTCATTTTATGGTGAATTTTGATCTGTATTTTTTTTTTCAACCTCATGCCCTTAAAAGTGCTGAATCACACTGCTGATTACACGGAGAGTAACTCTGCTTTTCAAAAGAACACGTGGACAGTTGGAGTACCGTGGAGACGAATCGATATTTACGTCTGTATTTCTGTCCACTGTGACGTCACGTCTGTGTTTGCTCTTCTTCTGCTGTTGGACCAGACGTGTGAAGCTGTCACTGGACCAGGATCCAGGTTCAAGGGGAAACATTCCCTCGACAGCGATGAAGAGGATGAAGCGGAGGAGACGAAGAGCAGCAAATATGATATTCTAGCCAATGATGACGTGGAGGGTGCGTCGTGTTGATCATTTGAACTGTAACTATAAAGTGGTCTACGGCTGTTAAGTGGCTAGAAGTCCAGCAAGATGGTGCTTTGACTAAACTGTGTGTGTATCAGTAATTGTTTTTAATTTATCACTATGACAACTATGTTTTCAGGCCAAGAAGGAGCAACAATCGACTACGATGAGGGCGTTTCTATTACGCCTTTCAACCTGGACGAGGAGATGCAGGAAGGACACTTTGACTCGGAGGGAAACTACTTCGTCAAAAAGGAAGAAGAGATCAGAGACAACTGGCTCGACAACATCGACTGGGTAATTACATTTTAGGAAAATACACTTTGCTCATGAAAACTTTTCAATGCATTGTTAAATAACATAAATGTCTTCTTCCAGGTGAGAATAAAAGAGCAGCCTTTCAAGAAAAAGAAGAAAGGTCTCGGAGCCAAGCGGAGACGCAGGGCGGGCGACGAGGACGAAGCCGAGGAGGAGAAACAGAGGGAAGAAAAGCAGGGGGACAAAGATGAAGAAGACGAGGATGAGGAGGAGGAGGAGGAGCCGGCCGAGGACCCGCTGGCTTCCTACACGCAGCACCAGCTCACCGAAGCCGTGGTCGAACTGTTGCAGCCCGGAGAGACGGTCGCCAAGGCGCTCCGTCGGTTGGGAGGCCTCGGACTACGCAAGAGGGGGAAGCTGAGGCAGGAGAGCGAAGCCACCGAGGAGACCGAGCGGGACGCGGAGAAGCTCGATAAGCTCACGGCGCTCGCCGACAGGCTGGTCGGATCCGGGATGTTTGAAATCTATCAGCAAACCTACGAAAAACTGGGCTTCTTGATGAAGAAAATGAGCAGCAAGCGGCCGGCGGTGGACCAGAAACCCGAAGACGAGGACGAACTCGACATGTTTGCTGATAATTTTGACGAGAAGCAAGCCGTCAAATCCGAGGACAAAGACGAGGAAGATAAAAAAGGTCATTTAGTCGTTCTTTTTTTCTTTTCTTTTTTTACATCTACTTTTAATTTCACACTTATATCCGTTTTAATTGAGTGTTTCTCGTCCTCTCAGTGAGCGATGAAGTCCTGTGGGAGTACAAATGGGAGAATGAGGATAAATCAGAAGTCTTCGGCCCGTTCACCAGCCAGCAGATGCAGGTATGATGTTTGGGAGCAAGATGTATGATATGAAATTTCTTATGATCTACATTAAACAGGTGTTTTTTTTGTAACCGTCTTCTCGTCTTGGGCTCCAGGACTGGGTGGACGAAGGCTATTTCAGCACCGGCGTTTACTGCAGGAGGGTCGACCAGGACGGATCTCAGTTCTACAACTCCAAGAGATTAGACTTCGAGCTCTACACATGATCTGTGTCCAAAGAATCACCCTCAGCATTCATGTTTCAACCTTTCTTTGGTCTTATCTTTCAGGGTTTTGGTGTCAGATCTATCATTTTAACAGCAGTTATGTTTCCTGTACATTGTTTTTAAATAAATAAATAGTCTGTGGTGTCATCAGCCATTCTTTTCGCTTTTTTTTTTTAAATTTTAAATTTTTATTACCGAGAAACATCACATTGTGGGTCCATTTTAAGGCTCATAAAAAAAAGATTCAATAGAATTATGTGTTCACCATTTTACACGCGGTAGAAGAAACTACTTTACTATTCTTTCAATTCAACTTCTGCCCCCAAACTGCAATCTTGAATGGTACTTTTACCTTCAATAAATTAAGGTTTTCAGTAAGGATGATAACAAACTTAACATTTAGTCACTTGTCTTTACATCTCTGTTACCTGCCAGGATTTTAACAATCCTTCCAACAGCACCAGTTGTGAATGGTTTATTGTTTCAAATCACAGTCGCAAAACATTATCGTCCACAATCTAATCTGGATGTTTTGGTGGAAAATGTGGTCAGCGGTAACAAAAGGAAACGCTGACACTTGGCAGTGGATTTCCTGAGATTAAATTAATCCGCTACTAATTCTTCAAATGCTGATTTTATTGGTTTTACGTAATGATAAACTGAATATTGAGGAATTGTAGATAATTTCTGACATTTAAATAATTTTTAATAAAGACAATTATTAATAGAAAACCCTAACAATTGAAATTTGTATCAAATTAGACATGTAGTATTTTAAATGAATTAAAATGTTTTTGTTAATTAAGTAAAATTGAATGTAAAAACCATGATAAATAATAGCATTTGAACTGATAGGAACCTGCGTGCGACTGCTGCCGCGTTAATTCTTCCTTTTGGACTCTTAGTGAGTCCTTTAATCTACTGGCTCATAAAAGATGACTTCAATTTACGGAGCCTTTTGCCTGCGCGCTCCTATTGGCTGCCCTCAACCTACGACCCTCGAAGTCCTCCCCTCATTGGTCAGATTTCCACAGGCGGAAAAAAAGAAGTCTCGCTGTGATTGGACGATCCGCGCGTCTCGGTGGTTGGCTGTGTGAAGCGGCCCTGTGAGTCGCTGCCGTCTCGGCCGCCGTCCTCCCGCTCTTGTTTACAGCGAAGTCGGAACATCATCCGGCCTGAACGGCGACACGTCTCCGGTAAATGTATTTCACGTTATTCATCAACAGTAACCGTATGCGACTAAAACGCAGACTGATTACATTTCCGGTTATCCCGTTAAAATCGGTGTAGACGTTGGCTGGCAGGTCTCCGGCTCCGACTACTCCCCGGCGCGCTGGCTGCCGGATGAATGTCGGCGTCACACGAAACCACGAAGTTGCTCTGAGACGAAGATGTTGAAGCTTCCCGGTTCAACACGTGAGCGGCCGGTAGCTCGAGCCGAGAAACACCCGTTTGAACCGGAGACTCTTCCAGGAAGTAGACGGCGCTCATTTTCTGATCCAACCGCCGCTTTTATTTGATTGAAAACATTCAACAAAATAATAATGAAACCTAAATCCTTTCAGTGTTTCCGTGTTTATAAGCCGAGCAAAGTTATTTAATGTTCGCAGGTTTCAAAGACTCAAATTTAAATCGTGACGTTTCCCCTCTCCTCCGGCGTTATGGATTTGATCGATTATATTGATTATTGATGGTTCCTCGATGTGTGCCGCCGGTTTCAAACGGAAGTGACTGATGAACCTTCAGCACACCTGCTGTGATTCATTCATGCCTCCACTTTTAAATTACACATAACACACAACAGTAAAACCTTTTACTTCACATGTAAAAGCTTTTCATTGACTTCCATTAAAAACAGAAACAGATCGACTGCAAATAATCTGAACTCGAGTCAAATTCAACACCTTTTCTTTTGTTCTTAATTTATTCGCGTCACCCTTCAAACTTTTTTTTAAATCACTGTATTTTGTATTTTTCGTGCTTGTCTGGAAAAAAACATGTTGAAATTTCTGTGTTTGTCAGATTTGCTGTTTTTCTTTTAAATGTTATTTTTTAATCTTTGGGATTATTGATCAGATGAAATGAGGCCACTTCTCTTAATTTTGTGACATTTTGCAGAGTATGAACTTAATAATTTGAGTTCCTTTTCTTCATTGCAGAAGAAACTCCGTCCCAGAGTCTGGAAGAGTAAGTGAACCCTGATTTTTATTATTTCTGTTTCAGACCTATTTGGAGGTGCTTCCGTGCTGATGTGACCCCCCCCGCATGTTGTTGTTTTCCCCCCCCGTTGTTGTTATTTACAGAGAAGGCCAGACGAGAAGAAGCAGGGAGTGAAAGGGGATGTTGACTTTTCCCTCTGATTCCCTCCCTCAGATAGTTTGTCCGATGGATGAAGATGCTCTTCCCCCAAACCCTTTCTGTAGTGCACCTCCCTACAGCGAACCTCCACCTCCTCTCCTCCCCCTTTCCTCCATCACTCCCAGGTATAGTTCTCCCGACACCTTTTGCTTTCGTTTGCTGCCGGGTGTTATTTTCCACTTCTCGCTTGTTGGCGCGGTTGTTTTTTTCCTCTCTTATCTGCTGAAGGGATTAAGACCTGGAGTCTGTTGGAGTTTATCTGCTCTGCTGCTTTCACATTGTGCAGATTTAACTGTTTCAGGGACGAGCAGCATAATTTAGCTCGAGGAAAAAGAGCCTTTTGCGTTTTACAGTAGTTTTAAATGTCGGCGGAGCAGCAGGAGGATCTGTGAAGACCTGTTGGTGTAAATAGTTCAGTGGTGAAATGTGCTCCTTTTTTAATGCTTGTAAAACCTTTGTAAGAAATGCGTTTACAACGTATACCGATTATCCCTTCACCATTGGGGAGTAGTTATTACATTTGGTCATCAGTTATTATCATGTTATGTTGCATTGATGTATGTTGGCCGCAGCTTAGCTATGGATGTATTTTGTTTGGTCATTTTTGGTATTTATAATGAATTAGTTTTCCTTAAAACTTGCTGCTCTTCATTCTTTTTCGATTTAAAATAAGAAACCAATTTCACATTTATAAAAAAAAATATATATATATTTTAAACATTGGCAGCTGTTCAAATGATGGAATATCTGGACACCGAAGGAGCGTTCGCATTCAGGGAATCAGAGCTGAAACTCCGGAGAAGCAGAGAAGCACAGACAGCCGAGCGGCTCAGAAACCCTCCAGACAGAATCCGTCCCCCACAAAGAGACAAACGGAGCGAGAGATTATGGTAGGAGTCCAATTTAAAATAAAAAAATCTTCTTTACATGCTTCTCGGTAATGAAACGAGTCTCCGCTAACGTCCTTCATCTCTCTGATTTATAGGTGTCACAATCGAAGCAACCGAGGGTTGAAAGAACACACGAGGAGAAAAACAAGGTTGGTTTAATCTTTTCCTTCATCCACATGTTAGACGGAGATTGAGAAGCAAACCGAGTCGTTTTCACGTAAATCCGTCACACGTCTAATCCGTGTGCTGTTGTGGCAACATGGGAGATCCGTCCAGTGGGCGCGGTGTCGGGTCAATCCGGTGGTTTAATCCTCCTTCACGGTCCGCTGCATCCGACGAGGGTCTTAATGTGACCCACAAAGGCTCCGATGCAGATATTATAGGATGTAATGCTTCATCACGGCCGGGTGAAATAGCTTTTAACACAAATAATCATCATCGAGTAAATCTGATGAAACTCTATCTCTCTTTTTATTTGACCATATTTTTACAATGTCACAGATGTTAACCCGTGAAAAATATGTTGAATTAATCATGAACGTCTTTTGCTATATTTGTTAAAAGTGAATGATGTATAAATGTAAAGCAGTATTTTAATGTGTTTGTTTTGTAGCTGCTCAACCAGATACTGTTTAATTTGCCAAAAATAATTGAGTTGTTTTTGTATTTATTTTGCAGGATGGATTTGATTTCAGTTTTACTGCAGAGCACCAAAATGAGTAAGTGTGTTGCATGTGCACGCTAATTATTTGTATTGATCTTTGATCTCGTAGAAATGATCTCTAGCAGCTTCCATATAATGTACAATAGCAAACGCAGTAGAAATGATAACCACATTTCATGATTTCTTTATTAATGAGGAATTAGAAACAAGATCGTAAAATCACCGGTGACACGTTACATTTGCACTTTGAACTACCGCACCTTTAAAATGCATATTGCTCTATTTCTTGTTTTATTTTATGCATTAAATCAGTTCTTACACATTTGTAATCTATATTTTTAAATGTTTCTTTTATATCTGTTAACATGTGAAACACTGCATGTCATTTTCTTGCTACAAAGCACTTTGCACTGCATTTCTTGTATGAAAGGTGCTCTACAAATAAAGTTTATTAGTACTATTACGTTGATACTTTTACTAGACTCTTATATTTATGTTTTCTTATGGTACATATTGCTTCAGCATTGTGATTTTTCTGCAAGTCAGATTTTCTCTCCATTTATATTTACAGGCTAAAAGACCAGAAAACTCCACAGAAGAAAGCCGACGTGTCTTCTGGAGAAAATGTAGTCGAAGCCTCTAAATCTGGCGTGAATACGTGCAAGGAATTGTCCGTCTCAAAATCCCCGCCCCCGAAGGGATGGGTGATCGGACCGCTGTTCCAGTCCTTCAGGTCGAAGATGGCCAGTTTCACAGAGATCGTCATGACTCCCGTTAAACTCTTCAGGGCCGGCACTCCTCCACCGTCCACGCCCCCACCGGACGAATACCACGAGTGTGAGCTGCCGGCCGACGACGGCGCAACTGATGTCAAACACTCGGAGCCGAGCAGGTCGTCTTCTCCAGAAGGACAAAGTGGGAGGTGGGAGGACGCCAAAGCCAAGCAGCCGAGGCTCGGTGATGAAGAAGGGGCACAAAATACAAAAACTGTCGGTTTCAAATATTCAAAGAAATTGAATTTTGATAAGGATTTGTCAACAGGAAGCTCTGAACAGACTGATGACTGTGCAATAAATCAGAATGACGATATGTCAGCTGATTTAGTTCCTTCGCCACACAGTCCTTCACGCTGTGCCGCTTCTGAGCAAGACTCGTCACACCAACCCACGTTAAAGATACCCGTTGGTGTGGAGGGTCAGAAAGGCAAGCCGGCCGCCCAATTACAACCACTGCCCGGAAAACGTACAGGAAAAAGATCTGAACTAAAGGTAACAAACTCTCAGACTCTTATATTTGAAGACGCGAAGGAGCAGCTGGACGACGAGCAGTTTTTTCACCAGAAAAGATTGAACAACTCGACTGACTCCAACAAAACGGTGTCCTCGTATTCTTCAGCGTGTTCCACTCAGCCGGAGGACGAGGACGACACCGGGAACGGAGACGGTTGTGTCTTCCTCGGACAAAACTTCCCAAATAGACCGAGCGACAGAGCTCATAAAAGGACACTGAAACCTACTTTGGACACACAGAAGCTGGAGTTTCAACTGAACCCCGAAACGTGTTCAGCTTCAGGTCGTTGGAGGGAAATGAAAGTGCTGAACGTTAACTGTAACTCCCAAGACTCTGTGAAGAGGAAAAAATTGACATTCGACACGCGTACGGAGGATAAAGAAACTCAAGAGTTACTCAACACAGACTCGGATAACGGCGTCACGAGACGGCTTCGGCCACCGAGGAAGGATTTTGCGTCGACAAATACCTTCGCGGACGCGGAAGAAACGTTGAAACCTGCCAGAAAAAGACGGGCTGCGTCAAAAACAGCGAATAAGAAAGGAAAAGGTGGTCGAGGAAGTCTGGCCTCCATGAACGATGAAGCAGAATTGCACTCGCAGACTGAAAGCTGCTGTGACGCCATGTTGGTTTGCTCGCTGGAAAAAAGCAGCGGTTTGTCCGACAAGCAAAAAGGCAGCAAAGCCAAACCGAGCGGTTCGTGCAAAAGACCGAAGGCGAGCAAAGTCGGTAAACTCGATGAAGTCCATAACGGTATGGATCTGGAAACTACTGTGGCGATCACTTCTACAAAACAAGCTGAAGAACAGACATTTTCTGAGGTTCTCGTCCGTCCTGATACGAAGCAGCTCCAGAGGACGAGGAACATCAACAAGAAGCCGCAGAAACGCAAATCGGCAAACTTAGCAAGTGTAACGACGGAATCGGACAACACTTCGGTTTCTACCTCGTCGGTACCGTCGGCCGAGCCGTCAGAACTCACGCCCGCGGACTTTAGTTCCTCCGAGCATCCTCAAAAAGAGGGATCGACTACTGGGCTGAGCCAGCCGTCCAAGAAACCCAAAAAGGGCCGTCGAGGTGCCATTCAGGCGTCCGAGTCCAGCGGGACTCAGGAGACGAAGCGGTGCGTCAACAGTGTTCGTTCCACAACCAAAGAAAGTCCGTCAAAGGGAAGCAAAGGAAACATCTCCACGGACCCTCTGTATTTTGAAATGACACCTTTTGAAAGTAATCACCAACTGGTTCCTTCACCGGTTCCTTCACCCTCCCAACTGGTTCCTTCACCCTCCCAACTGGTTCCTTCACCCTCCCAACCGGTTCCTTCACCGGTTCCTTCACCCTCCCCAGCGGTTCCTTCACCGGTTCCTTCACCCTCCCCAGCGGTTCCTTCACCGGTTCCTTCACCCTCCCCAGCGGTTCCTTCACCGGTTCCTTCACCCTCCCCAGCGGTTCCTTCACCGGTTTCTTCACCCTCCCCAGCGGTTCCTTCACCGGTTCCTTCACCCTCCCCAGCGGTTCCTTCACCGGTTCCTTCACCCTCCCCAGCGGTTCCTTCACCGGTTCCTTCACCCTCCCCAGCGGTTCCTTCACCGGTTCCTTCACCCTCCCGACCTCCGTCAGACTCGCGTGTACAGTTGAATAATGAAGATAAGCACGTTACGATATTTCCCTCGAACTCCGAAGTTAGTAACGATAGCGGCATCACTCTCCGTCGGGAAAGGTCGAGCTCAAGAAGAGTTAACATCAAGCCGAGAGCCGACAACCAAAGGAGGACCAAACGTGCTTTGAATGGTCGGACACGTAAAGGTGAAGAGGCGACCAAATCGATCACGGTAGAAGACGCGGATTTGAGTGCGTCGGGCGTACGCTGCTCAGAAAACGGCCCGTCCAGGCGCTTGTTGCGCAGCTACTCGTGTCCGGAGATCCTCTCGCTCCGTCCCCACGACGCGTCCTGGACGTCCTCGCTGCACCCGCCGCATCACAGCAGGACGCCGACGTCGCAGCAGCACCCGTCCTCCCACGGTCCGTTGGTGTCGCACGCTCACAAGTCCCTGCGGCGGACTCGTCGCCACACCGTCTGCAGCCTGGAGGTGGAGAGGGAGATCGTCCCGCTGTGTCTCCGCAAGGAAGTGTACCCTTCCCGGAGACCCGTCCCGTACGACCCCCTCGCCCAACACCTGTCTCCGGGCCTCACGCTGTCCCCCAGCACCTACCTCTCCGCTCTCGCCTCTTGCTTCCTGTCGAGCCCGCTGGCTTTCCTGTCCAAGAAAGCGGACGGCCGAGGATCGTCCGCCAGCCCGAGTACTTCCAGCCACGTTTCCTCTCCCTCCTCCTCCTCCTCCTCCTCGTTGTCGTCCCCGTTGAGCTCCTCTTCATGGCACCTTCCAGGATTTATCCCCAGAACGGACTCCTCTGGCGCCACCTTGGATCCTAGCAGCAGGTAACGAACCGTTAATAACGTCTGTGCCACCGACGTGTCCGAGCGGCGGTGATCTCACCTCTCGTCTTCTTTGAAGTGGGAATACGTTGGTGTGTGAGATGGAGAGGAGACGACAGAGCGAGGAGGAAGACGACGGCGAGGACACGAGCTCGTCCAGTCAGGAGTTTGAAGACGTTGGGCTGAGAGAGGAGAAAGCTCTGTCCGACTCCGAGATCAAGGTAAGCATCCTTTTACACTGGTGTCATTACATCTCCTGTTTTGGAGACTTCGCATTTGTCGTTAGTTTAATGCAAAATTTTGGCTCCATCCATTCTGATGGTTTCATTTTAAAACTCGTGGCATGCTAACAATAGTTCAAACTATTGGTTTGTTTGAAGCGCTAAAATAAAGACTTTGGAAAATGCTGCTGACATTTTTTTTTATTGGTTTGAAAACTTCAGGACTCTGTTGGAAACTGAAGGTTTGAATACGATGACTCCAACGTTTGCGTCCTGACTGGTCTCATCAGTCACGCAGGTTCTTTCCCTGATTCGTATCGTGTGGCTCCTTTTCTGAAGGAAAACTAAATCCATCAGCCGCGACTACCGCTGGTTGATTCAACAGTAATCATGAATACCAGATGTTGCTGAGCTTTTTGTCTCTGCAAGCAGCTGTTGTGTCGTTAAATTCTGCAAAAGCTATAAATCCAGCGACGTGCAGCAATTCCTGAATCCAGCGACTCTCACAAGGATCCAGGAAAACGTTTTGAACTGGTTGCACCTAGAATATGGATCATAATACACGGCAACAACTGCAGCAAATGAAAACGGCCTTTATCTTGATTTACAGTCACTTTCCACATCAGAAGGTTCCTCTTGATAAGAGTAACTCAGTCCAATAAAACAGCGCTATACTTCACCCTACTTTCATTTTCGACATACAGAAACTTCACCCACTCTTATTTTTTTAAGCAACATTTATATCACACATTTTATAATAAGTCTGTATATCCTGCCCGGTCTGAGCAGGTTACGTTTGTTAGCACAGCTTTTGCTGGCTGTAAATATCTAAATATCCTGCTGGCTCCTGGTCGCTCTGTCAGCACTCATATTTAATGTTTCCTCTCCTAACGTCGCTGCAGGTGGTGCAAAAGCTGGAGGAGCGAGGGAAGGTGTCGTCCATCAGAATCCGTAAAACTTTACCCAAACCTCAGAACAACCTGACGCCGATGGGCCTCCCCAAACGCATCAGGTACGGACGCCATACGTTCAATCCACAGTTTTAATCAGCAGCTGGCGACTCGGACCTTAAAGTTTGTATTTGTCGTTTTGCTTTTTGGGTGCTCCCGTTTTTATTTCTAGCATTTTTGAAAACTACACACGTGATAATAATTTTGGTCAAAAGTTGTGTAAAATTTCTTATTTTTAGTTGAAAAAGGTCAAATAAAAATAAAACCTGTAGCGGTGTATTCCCACCATTGTAAATAAAGACAGATGTGTTGCTTTGCTTGGATTTAGTTTAGTTGCAGCCAGAAGGACTTTCAGCACGTATTGACGAACTTACAAATGAGTCTGTTCTGTATCGTGTTTTTGCTTCGTTGTTGACATCAAAGAATTGCCGTAACGGCACATTTATACGCACGTCGTTCTCTCCACGACTTCCTTCCTTCCTCATTTAGCAAAGTGAGTCAGATTCAAGTTAACGGCCGGCTCGATACCTCGTGCAGGAACTCTACGCAAGATGAACATAATTCCTTCATTGCTATTGTGCACAAACATATTAATGGTTTAACATTATTTAATTTGCTACAAATCACACAAAGTTCTCAGGAACTCTTGAGCAAAGTTTTCAAAGGTTTCCTGTCTGTCTGAAAACTGGGTCACATGCAAAGTTTGCAGAGGTTACTGAGGTCTGTGATGACGTGTTTGATCCTGTGAACTGAAATCAACCTCGCGTTGCACTCAGAGACTCTTCATCAGGTTTGAGTGTGAAAGTGGAACAACTTTTAGTGCGTCACACTGACCCCCCCCCCCCCCGATGTGATCACGTCGATATGTCCTCCTACATGTGGGATGTATGTCGAATGCTCTCGGATCAATACTCACACTGAAACTGTTCTGGGTTGTTTTTTGTCCTCCTGTTTTCCTGCAGGCTGAAAAAGAAGGAGTTCAGTTTGGAGGAAATTTACACTAATAAGAATTTTAGCAAACCTCCCGAAAGGTAAGATCGGATGTTTACGGCATTTATACGTGTTGAATGAACGAGTCACGAGTCTCTAACAAATATTAATAGACGGCTTAACTTGCACCTTTGCCAAAAAAAAATTCTGGAACAGTTAAATCAACTCGACTTTGAGGCTTCATGCTGCGTTTAAGGGATTCAAATAGTTGCATCGTAATCATTTGTTGATTTAGAAATAATGAGTCAGACGTTTACCAATCGGGAAGCAAAGAGGCTTAGTTTGACCACCGGGTGGCGCCAGAGGACAGGTCGTGCTGTTATCTAAATCATCTGCATCACTTGGTCTGTATTTGTGCTTCATGTGTACTTTTATTTTCTGCTGCCTCGACTCATTCGATGGGATTTGTCACGTTTCAGCCGGTTGGAAACCATCTTCGAGGCTCCTCTGAGTCGGCGGGACGGCTCCGAGTCCTCGTTCGGCCAGCGGCGCGTCAAGCGCTTCGTGGAGTTCCTGGAGGTCGGCGAGGTCAGAAAACCAAAGAAGCCTCTCATCGGAGTCGGAAAAGCAGGTTTTTCCTCGTCCAGGACGAGACGAGGGGGCTTCCCGAAGGGCGAGCAGGACGTGGACTCGCTGCTCTGCTCCAAGCTCGATCAGCTGAGTCTGTGGTTGATGGACGACGACGAACGCAGCTGACGCCGACGTCCACGCGCGAGTCCTGTCGGCACAATCGTAGACCTACGAGCTGCAGAGCAGCGACATCACAGCACGTCATCGCAGCGGGTTAGAAACATTCATTACACACATCCAGCAGGTTTTTCAGTCATCACAGCTGTTCCGTCCGTTTCCGCCCTCAGAGACGTTTTCCATCCGTGACAGCAAACTGAAGTTGATTTCAACATTTGTACAATAACGCGTAGTTTCAGTCCTGTAAATCGTAGATCTACCCGGTGTGAAGGACTCTGCTCAGCATCCCTACGAAGGTCCCGATGCCGTTTCCCTGAAAAAACAAACAAACAAAAAAAAAACAACGGTGTCTTTTCAAAAATGTTGACTCGGATTGCGTCCGACTTCTGTTGCACCGTCCGTTTCTTGAAAGAAAGCAACGCGTCACATTTGTAGTCATGACCTTGCAGCCTCCTTGTAAGTTGTTAATAAAGGCAGCTATTTATTTTTTTTTTCTTATTTGCTGAATATAACTTATTCACATGCCAGCAAGAGATTTTTAATCGCCGCAACCTATTTCAAAAAGTTTCCCGTCCACGGAGTTCGTGTACAATCAAGTTTATCTGCTAAATGCTGAGACTGCATGAATCTCTTCACTCAGCTCAGAGCAGCTTTGTTCAATTAGTCCGTTATTGATTCAGTTTTGTAAAATGTACGTTGGAAGCTGCTGGTTTCTGTCTGTGTTCAACCTGAGGATCTCGATTGTTTTTGTGGTGTATATTTGTATTGTAAGTGTAACTTCTCGTTAAACAACCATTTTTATTTTTTTATTATTATTTTTGCCAAATGTTAATGAGGTTGCCTTAACTGTAAAATCGGTATAAAAACATGTTTTGTAGACATATTTGTAATTTTCTTTTTCTTTTTTGAGCAACAGAGCACAAACGTATTTCATCATTTTATTATAAAATATGTTTGTATAAAAGTACAGCATTTAACATGAATACATTTAATACGATAACAATGCAATAATGCGGCGATGACGTTGGCACAACAAAAGAAGGACGTCCTGAAGAAGCACTGCCATGCGTTTTTTATTTTCCAGTAGAGACCCAATCCTTAAAGAACATGTTTACGTTTTAAATTCACAAATCGACTAATTTATTAACTTTTGTAGTATATACAAGTATTAAAGAGTGAGTATGTTAAACTGTAGAGGCAGAAATATTAAGTAATTGGTCATTACTGGAGACAGTTCATATCTTTTAATATATAAGATATACAGTATGTTTCATGTAGTGCCCTGTTTCAAACTGTAGGCAATGCTGGATTTTGTATGTTCACTTAGATTTGGATTTGTCCAGATGTGCATATATTGTTAAATAAATATTACAGCATATTAAAATATGTATAAAGTTGGAAGATTTTTCATACCATTTTTCTAGAGTGTTTGGTATTGGTTTAAAAAAATCTATTTAAAAGAGGAAATATAAAAGCGTAAACAATCTTTATCAGCGCAACAAAGACCTTCCGCAGTCTTTTGTGTCTCGTGTAACTTCCAGTTTCTTCACGTGTTTTAGTCGTCGATAAGCGGCTTCGTACAGTTCGCCGTCCGTCTCCGTAAAACATCCGAAACCCGAAGAGCCTCGGGGGTCCGTCAGTCTATTAGAGTGAGGAGATACGAGATCAGCACGAAAAGCAGGGGAACCGACACCAGAAGTGAAGCGCACGTCACGATGGAGATGATGCTAAATTTTCTCGCCCGTTTTGAAAACTCTGCCGCTTTCTCCGGATCTTTTCCTCGCCGCTCCTCCGCCTGTTGCAATAAAGAAAATATATGCTTATTTTGAATTTAATGCCAGCAACACATTTGTAGTTGTTCCAGGATCATGTTCACCACCGAGCTGCATCACCTCTTCTTTTAACAACACTCTGTAAATGTCTGGGAACTGAGGAGACCAGTTTCTGGAGTTTTGAAAGTGAAATGTGGTCCCATTCTTGCCTGATACAGGATTTCAACTGCTCAACAGTTCAGTCTCCTTTTGTCATATTTTTGGTTTATGATGCTCCAGATGTTTTCAATGATTGACAGGTCTGGACTGCAGGAGGCCAGTTTATCAGCGGACTCTTCTACTAGAGAACCATGCTGTTGGAATACGTGCAGAATGTGGTTGGACGTTGTTCTGCTGAAATAAACAAGACCTTCCCTGAAAGAGACGTTGTCTGGATGGCAGCATATGTTGCTGTATATGTTGTTCAGAGCTAATGGTTCCTTCACTGATGTGCTATGTGCACTAATGCATCCCTATATCGTCCTGGATACTGACTTTTGAACTGTGCACTGACACAAAGCTGTGTGGTCCCTCTCTTTAGTCCCTTGGCGTCCATGATTTCCAAAAAGAATATAAAATTTAGATTTTGACTACAGGACAGTTTTCCACTTCACTTCAGTTTCTATCTGGTTTCCTCTTTGTTTGGTGGGATTTTAACCTGCATTTGTGGATGCAGTGATGAACTGTGTTCAGACAATGGTTTTTGGAAGTGTTCCTGAGCCCATGCAGTGATTTCCACTCCAGAACTGGGGCTGTTTTTAATGTAGTTGGATGGGTTGTACCTGGATATGGATATTGCAGAGACTTAGCAAGCAAATCGCTGTCCGTTAAAGCTCAGAGGGACCTGGAAGTTTGGAAGATTTTCACTTGATTTGCTGATATTAACTTAATCAAAACATGACTTTTTGTGACAGCGATCTTTTCTTAGATCCCTCACATGGAAAGAGTTCCTCTTGCGTTATATGCGGGTGGAATGATTGCAGCACAGAATAATCCTGGGAGTGTGACTAGAAAAGAAAACTTGTTTAAAACAGGAAGTGCTGCTTCCAGAGAAATCTGGATTCACCAACAGAGACTCGTGTGACTGGTCTGGTTTTCTGGTAATGTGTGATGATGCAACACAAAGCGTTTCACACTCAATATGCTGCAGTTTGGATCGGCCAGCGCCTGTTTTCAATGTGACACTTTAATAGAAAGTAAAAAAGTACCTTGACTGAATATATCAGAGCTTTGACTCCAACGCAGGAGATCCCGCAGATGATGCTGCAGATGGCCAGCGTCCTGTGGTCCTCGTCGGCGCCCTCTTTAGGAACGATGACGTTATGATTGGAACTGTTGTTATGATGGCTGTCAGCGGACCCCGATATCTGGGTCAGCGGGACCTCTTCATGCTCACTTCCTGGTTTCTGAGGTGAGTTTGACATGTCTGCAAAATGTGACATCTGGTTTTCAGAAATTATTTAAGTGAGCCCATTTCAAACTTCCTGAAAGGATTTTGAGTTTTGATAAGAGTGTTTGTAAATGTTGATCTTATTAAAATGAATCTCTGGGTTTGTGAGAAATATTTGTGCATCACGTCAGAACAGGAGAAATGACCTCGAGAGCTGTTTCCTGTCTCTGAACTGTTTCCTGTTCCTGCTGAACATAAAAACCTGAGAAGTGATGTCATCAGTGTCACGTCACATGATGGTGCCATGTGTCACTCCAGATAACACACCTGTCTGAGTACACACCAGGTGTTATTACTCACACAAAGGGAACACGAGGGTTTGATCTTAATTTTGATTTGATCTTAAAGATTTTAATCTCAAATCTTGTCTTTTTGAAAAAATGTAGTTACTTCCTTCAACTAACTCCCTTTAAAGTGCCCGAACTCATTTAATGTTTGATCAAAACAAAACAAATGTTCTGAACTTGGCTGTGTGATTTATGTCTAACTTATTACTTTAATTAATCATTGACTGATTAATTTATTTAATTATTGACCTGTTGTGTCTTCTGCACTGGGCTTTGTTCAAAACAAAGGTTCCCTTACGAGTCTTAACATGTTCTTCAAAGTATCACCGGAGGAATTTCAGGTTATTTCCAACGTGGAACAGAAAGTAACTTGTGAATTGTGGAAATAGCGTCTGTGTTGTCTGAACTATTACCACAAAAAAAAAGTTGAGAAACTTGTATGATTACAATTTTAAACATTTCCAAACTTCCTGCTCTGCTAGTCAAATGAAAACGTGATATGTGAAGTACGTAATCTCTGATTTGATCAAAGCACACCTCTCCCCAGCTGTTGTTGTCTTGTTGGGAAGCTCAGCTCTGTAATATTACACAGACCTGTGAATCATTGGTGCTGAACTGGTTTGTGTTCTTAACATGTAACTGATTATTTCCAGTAAAAAGGTTTTTGTTCTATAAATGACGTAAAAAAACCAAAATCAAAGGTGGTTCTCAACGACAAACAAGAGTATTTATGACTTGATTTGACCCAATGATACAGTTCAGTCACAATCAATCAACAATTTAAAGGTTGAATTAAAGTCCAAACCTGATCAAATGTAAAAAAGATCCCGGTCCTGAAACCGCTCCGAGTCTGAGTTCAGTCCTTCAGTGAAGCAGTTTGATTTTAACGTCCGAATGAGATGAATGTCGTCTTCTCGTCCACTTTTAAAAGGCGACAACTGCAGTCTGAAACTTTAAAAATAAAAACATAAACCTTCCAACGTGTTAATCCAAAACACCCCAACAGCCCCGGAGACGACCGTCCGAGTGACAGCCAAGAAGACAAGTTGTTGAGTGACAGGAAGGAGAACCTGGAGTGAAACTCAATGTGAAACCTCCACGCCTATCTCCTGTCCTCCTCTCCTCCCTCCTCTCCTCCTCCTCCTTCCCTCCCTCCCTCCCTCCCTCCCTCCCTCCCTCCCTCCCTCCTCTCCTCCTTCCCCTCCCCTCCCTCCCTCCCCTCCCTCCCTCCTCCCTCCCTCCCTCCTTCCCCCCTCCTCCCTCCCCTCCTCTCCTCCCTCCCTCTCTCCCTCCCCTCCTCCTTCCCCTCTCTCCCTCCTTCCTCTCCTCCCTCCTCTCCTCCTTCCCCTCCTCCCTCCTCTCCTCCCTCCTGTCCTCCCTCCCTTCCTCCCCTCCTCCCTCCTCTCCTCTCCTCCCTCCTGTCCTCCCTCCCTCCCTCCCCTCCTCCCTCCTCTCCTCCCTCCTGTCCTCCCTCCCTCCTGTCCTCCCTCCCTCCCTCCCTCCCTCCCTCCTTCCCCTCCTCCCTCCCCTCCTCCCTCCTCTCCTCCCTCCCTCCCTCCTTCCCCTCCTCCCTCCCCTCCTCTCCTCCCTCCCTCTCTCCCTCCCCTCCTCCTTCCCTCTCTCCCTCCTTCCTCTCCTCCCTCCCTCCCTCCTTCCCCTCCTCCCTCCTCTCCTCCCTCCTCTCCTCCTTCCCCTCCTCCCTCCTCTCCTCCCTCCTGTCCTCCCTCCCTCCCTCCCTCCTCCCTCCCTCCTCCCTCCCTCCTCTCCTCCCTCCTGTCCTCCCTCCCTCCCTCCTTCCCCTCCTCCCTCCTCTCCTCCCTCCTGTCCTCCCTCCCTCCCTCCTCTCCTCCCTCCTCCCTCCCTCCTCCCTCCCTCCCTCCCTCCCTCCCTCCTCCTTCCCATGCATCCTGTCCTCCTTCTCTTCTATTCCTGCTCCACATTCCAGAGGACTGGGGTGGGGGGGGGGGGGGGAGGAGGTGTGTCCCATGGGAGTAAAACAGGTAAATTCACCTTTTCAAAGAGCAAACAGATCTCATGCTTTTGTCTTCACTTCAAAAGCTCTTCAATAAACAAACCCAGTGCCTCTCAGGAATCTTCCTCTGACTCAGAGATAAAACATCTTTTCTCTCCTTCACTCTTTATTTGACGATAACCTGGATGTATTTTTTCTGTCTGTGACTTTTCATCCAATGAACTCTGCATCTGCATCCATAGCTTCAGTCATCTCTGTGCTTCAAGAAGTACAAATTCACTTTGCAGTTATTTTTTTTTAGTCGAGAACGCAAGCCATTATTTTGAAAGTCTTACAGGAAGTCATGATTTGCAGCGTAATGCAGTAACTTTAACAGGACAAACTCGAGGGAGCTCAAGATCACCGCGGACATTTGATTTATTCAGTTAAAAAGAAAAAAGAAAAGGTGGCGCAGCGTCATGTAGGTCAAAGTTTATTGTACGATATTATTTATATTATTATTAGTGTTTGTCGGAGCTCCGCCTTAAAATCCCAATAAACCAATGAGGAGCCCAGAAACTCGGACTGACGAGACAACCCGGAAACGTAAGAAAGGAAAAGAAGCGGAGAACGACGACACGTCGGCTGTGAAGCAGAACAACCTCCTCCTGAATGAAATGTAATCCGGTGGATTTCAGTTTGCTTTTGTTTGTGTGCTCCTGAGTGTTGAAGGGTCTACATGGAGGAAGATGCAGGTGTGGTTGTGGCCACAGAGAGATACGGAAGTTCAGAGTCCTGGAAGTATTCAGTGAAGGATGGACTGATGGAGAGGAGGAGAGACGGGGGTGAAGGTGGAGCGACAGGAAACTCCGTTGTTGGAGTTTTTAAAGTAAGTTTATTGGATTTATCTGCTCTGACTGTTAAAGATCCTCTGAGCCTGACGCTTGGACATTTTATTTTCAGAGTGTCTTTCTGCCTCAAGGTTATCCGGAGAGTGTCAGCGGTGATTACCTGCAGTACCAGTTTTGGGATACTGTGCAGGTACAGTGAGAGGATTCATCAAAAGATCATTACCGTCTCCGATGATATAATATCTCTAATAAAGTCGTCTTCCTCTGTTCAGGCTTTCTCCAGCTCCCTCTCAGGGACTCTGGCCACTCAGGCGTCTCTCAAAGGTGTTGGAGTTGGAAACCAGGAGGCGACCGTAGCTGCTGCCACAGTCACCTGGTTATTAAGAGGTGGGAAGTAAAACAAAGACAAAAAGAAGAAGAAGCCATAAAGTAAGATTAATGCACCTGCAGACGTTTGAGTAACTGATGTGTGCCTCTGCAGATGGAACCGGCATGTTGGGAAGAATCCTCTTCGCCTGGCGGAAAGGGTTCGCTCAAATCTTCTGCTTTTCCTCTTCCACAATTTAAATTCATTTTTGTTCTCTGATGGAAAATTCATTTTTAAGAAGCTTCTTCTTTTTGTGTTGTTGTTTTTTTTTCCAGGAGTAAGCTGGACTCTGAGGCCAAAAAGTGGAGGTATAAGATAATAAATAGAAGAATAGAAACACAGTTAGGAAGAAAAAAAAAAGGTGCACACAATAAAACAAAATGTACAAAAAATTACAAATACTTGTACAATAAAAAAAGATAGTTAAAAATTATTTTTGAGAAAAAGTAAGACCAATAAATCCATTCAACTTGGGATGAAATAAAGTGGTGCTCTGACATTCAGCGCTGCATTATTTTAGGCACCTGATGTAGAAAAAGGTTGTGAATCCAGCCGTTATTACATCGGATGTCCTTTTCTTTTTTACCAGACTTTTTGCTGACTTTCTCAATGACGTTGCCATGTTCATGGAAATATCGGCTCCGTACTTTCCCGCTTGCTTCACATTCATCGTGTGCACTGCAGGAATATTCAAGGTAAAAAATAAATCAGAGAAGTTGAAAGACAAAAGCGGCAGAATTGGAAAAGTAGTCAAATTGATTGATGATGCACAGAAATAATGTTCATCTGTCAAAAGTCAAGACTCAAGAAGGCAAAAAAGACTTTGAATGAGCCACAGATACGGGTCACACGTCAACGTGCTCGGTCATCATTTATTTATTCATTACTGACAGTTTTTTCCTCCCAGAACTGACTGGAAATGTGTCACAATTCACAAAATATGGAACCAGACTACAAACTATGAAACTTCACATTTGTAAAGAAGTTAAACGTGAAAACGCGACGACCCAACGGCCTCCGTTTCCTGGGTATAAGTTGGCTTTTCACAGAACTGAACTTGGCGACGTTATTGTGAGTTTTGTCGTCTCCAGTCTGTCGTCGGAGTCGCCGGCGGCGCGACCAGAGCTGCTCTGACCGTCCATCAGGCTCGCAGAGACAACATGGCCGACATCTCCGCCAAAGACGGCAGTCAGGTGACCGTGACTTGTTGCTGTTGGTGATGAAGTGAACCGGTGTGAGCAGTGATGTCACCTGATACAGCTGCATTCTTTCCATTTCACGTGTCCGGTTATAAACAGGGCTGCAAACAATAATAATTATCTACATTTTTTGATTGATTTGTCGATTACTTTCTCAAATCATCGATTTGTCTGTTTGGTCTTTTAAACGTCAGGAAGTGGTAAAAAAAATAAAAAAAATGTCGACCTGCGTTCCCTGAAGTCCAAAGTAGCCCAATTAAAAGATACTCCGTTTATTATCATAAGGAATCAGTAAATATTTATATGTAAAAAGATCAGAAAATTATTCACAACAATTAATCACTTATCAAAGTAGTTGGCGATTAATTGTCAGTTTATTAACTAATTATTTAATGTTGTTCTAGTTTAAAATATATCAGAGAGGAAAATATCTCTTTATACATAAAAAGTAAACAAGCCGGAAAACTCAGGTTTTTACGATGAATATTATCTTCTTGTGCTATTAAACGATTAATACATGTCTTTTTTTTTCTTCTATATTTTATTTGATTCCCACCAGGAGACTTTAGTGAATTTGGCCGGACTGCTGATCAGTTTGGTACTCATTCCCCTCGTCACTGATAATCCTGTGTAAGTATTGTTGTATCTAAAATATATAATATATACATTAACTGTACTCTTCCATCACTGCCGGAGTCGGTCGTGGGTTTCACGCCGTCCCCGTCGCTCTCTCTCCGCTCCTCAGATTGACTCTCGGCCTCTTCTTCCTCTTCACCGTCCTCCATCTCTTTGCCAACTACAAGGCCGTGCGCTCCGTCGTCATGGAGACCTTCAACGAGGCGCGGCTGTCCATCGTGTGGGGACAGCACCTGAGAGACAAACGCATCCTGAGTCCCCCGGAGGCCAATCGGAGAGAACCGGTTTTCTTGGGTAAACAAAAACAAAAATCTACATTTGACTCGACTCTTTAAGGGTTTGACAAACTTTTTTTTTTACTGTTGAGTCTGTTTATTTATTATTAAATTATCCTCTGTGGGTTTTGTTTTTTTTCCAGAGTTTGGGAAAACTGTGCCGATCAAACTGGGAGTGAAGCTTCATGAGGTTGTACGGAGGTGAGTTCACACAAACAGTTTTGTTCTTTTCTCACACATTTTAAAGTCAACAGTTTCATTTCACTGATTATTTTGCAGCCGAGAGGAACTTCGTTTGGCTTCGAAGGGAAACGACACGCCGTACCTGTTAGGAGTCAGAGACGGTACGCCGCCCTCGTCCACAGCCGTCGCTTTAAGACTCAAACGATACACTTGAGTGAGTTTTTAGTTTTACTTTTATTTTCTAACCCTGCTTTTGTCCTTCGTAAGGCTGCGTGCGTGTTTGTTTGAGAGCAGAAGCGTCGGTACGTGATGAGATCCGAGCGATGTGCGAGGCCGTGTGGCTCAGCAGCGCGTCCAGCCCTCCGGCGTCCGGAGAACACGAAGCACCGAAGCAGCAAAGTGAGCCGTCGCCTCCCTTCACGAGTATTAAAAGAGTGTTTTTAACGTTGCACTTCACACACAGCACGCTTCTCTTTTTGAAAAAGGTCACTGGGAAACGGTGCACGAGGGTCACAAGCTGATGGACGCGACCTTCGATCCGTTTCTCAAAGGTGAGCGTGCGTCAAACCGTTTTAACCTCCAGAATTTGCCAACTTGTCACGGCTGTATTTTTACTCATAGAAACGTGGTTCTGCTCAATTCGATCTCCAGGTGTGGAAGCTGCCGGATGGGATGTAAAACGAACTCTGCTGGACTGGGACGAGTGGAGAGTCGAGTGGAAAACAAAAAGCAGCTGAACAACTATTTCTATTTGTTTGTGTCACGTTGTCCAAAGACCCATTAAAGTGATATTTTTCAGTACCAGCATGTCTCATTTGATTCAGTCTTTTCTCTAATTTTAATAAATACAATCCAAGTAGAGAAAAAATAATCTATATTTGTGCACTAAATATTTGACTGTTAGGTAATTAAAATACAACACGAGACAATAAGTGAGTAAATGTTATTAGTTGGTTTGACATGTATTTACTCTGCTGTAAAAAAACAACAACATTTTATTTACTTGTTTATAAATGTATCATACAAATGAAATATGACTGCTCTTTTAATAAAGGGGGCAGTGTTAAAGTTGCACAACCCATTAAGACACCACGAAGAAGAAAAAAGCAACAACATCCGTTAGGAAAGTGGTTGTCAAGTTAACCACTTCCTGTATGGTGCTACTGGAAATTAAGCACGTGCGTCTCGAATTAATTTAGTGAAGTAATAACTGGGGTTTAATTTAGGTACTTCGCGAGGATTTGATAGTAGATAAACTAAAAAAAAGATCATGTTGAACACTGCAGGATACGATGTAAGTGTTTAAGGGTTTCTGTTTTTGTCGTAAATAATGCCACGGAAGTTGTATTTTGAAAATCCCAACCGGATGTTGATTTGTTTCATCGCTAACTGAAGGAACTTGTAGCATTAGCCGCAATATTCGTTAGTTTGGTGGCAAATAGTGAAACAGGAATAAATGAAATGGGACGTTATAAATGTGCCTGCAACTGCGAAAACTCGAGCGATTCAGATGTGAAGTTTTTTAAGTAAGTGTTTAATATTAAGAGTGAATCAAAGCAACGGGACAGAAATAGTTAAGACAACAAAAATATCGACGTGAAGTCGCTTCAATCGTTTATTTACGTTTGTTGGCTGCGTTTTTGTTTTGTTCGTTTTAGTGTTATATTTTAATTTAAATTAAAAAAAAGACAGAAAGAAAACAAATGTCTGAAAGAAACGAGCTAACTTCAGTCCTCAGTGTTTGTTTACGTGTTTACACACTCTGTTGTGTTCACTGATATTAATGCAGCTCAGTTGTTTCCATTAGACTTTAGATCAACAACAACAACAACAACAACAACAACAACAAAGTAGGCACGATAGGAAGGGAACAATTAATGTGAAGTTAATGGACCTGCATTGAAATAGAGTGCAGTCTCTTACAGAAGATGATCAATTTAGATTTAATGGACAGAAATGACCAAACAAACTTTACAAAGGTTCATCAAATGTTCAAGGTTTTTAAAGAGAGAATATCACACAGTCCAAAACAAATTTAAAAGAAAAAACACTTTAAAATTCCTCTTTGCAGCTTCTCAAATGGGAATATTTGATGAGCCGAATATCTTCTGTTTGCTGTCTGAGTATCGCACACGTTGTTTTCACGGGTTTTATGTGTTGCGACAGGTTTCCTCTGTACAATCCACGGAAACTGAAGAAATGGCTGGCGAGCATGAAGTGGAAGGACTGGACTCCCACGCGCTTCTCCGTGCTGTGCATCAATCATTTTGAGGAGCAGCACATCGACAGATCGGGCAAAAGCGTGACTCTCAGAGAGGATGCGGTTCCCACCATATTTCACTCCGACGCCGACGCACAGAAAAAGGTCCGTAGCTTATTTAACACTTCTCTCATGTAGTCTGAGATTTTAAATTCATTTTATGCTGTTTACGCTCATTACAGGCTTCCGTCAACCCGAGAATTAAGAAGCACAAGGTGAGACCTGCACGACGCTGACATCTCACAGATGGAGGTTTAAAATGAAACGCTCCGGTGGTGTCGAGCTGTCAATCAACAGCAGAGCTTTTGAACATCTGACGTCAGAGTGCGCGTCGTCTGTCTTGTCTTGTGAAATCCAGGCAGCCGCTGCCAAAGCCTCCGAGAAAGATTCGTCTCAGTCCGCCACGACCGCAGCAACGAACAGCGTCCAGAACACCGAACCGGGCCGGACGCCGGCGGACCCCCCCGGGTACGGGGGCTCAGCCCTCCTGTCTTTCATCAATAATAATACCAGCAATACTGCATTTGTTCACCTGGACAAAGACAAATATTCATGAATCACGTCACTGGACTCGGCCTCATTTGAATGCTGAGGTTGGGGAAACCCTGACCTTTGACCTTTGACCTTTGACTTTTTTTTTTTTTTTTTTTGTAGGATTGACAAGGACCCAAAAAAGTCCGACAAGTGGAGGATCATCGTGGATGAAGGGCTGATGAAGATCGAGTCGTTTCCACATTTCTTCCATGGAGATTATTGCGTACCGCAGGTAAGCAGCTCAGCATTTGATTAACTAATAAGTTTGATAACTTTGTGATTTCATTCATATAAATGTTTATTTTTAACATAACACATGGCAGTTATGGTATGACGGCGGCAGATCAGTCAAATGTTTGTCATCATTATTGCCATTTATATTGTCCATTTGTTTATGAGTCATTTTTGCATCAACAGAGTATTCAGTGGGCTCCAGATGAGAATTTCAGTGTAAGTAGTCAGAAAGATTATAAAATGTTCTCTTTCATACTCAGATTTTTACATTGTGAAGTATTTTAATCACGTTCTTCTGTCATTTTTAACAGGGACAACACAAAGACACCGTAAACACGATAGAGGTTGGTCCAACACAACACGGTTACTCGGAGATGTGACAGAATTACGTAAAAAAACCGTGACGTAATGTCGCCGACCGGCAGGTGAAGGAGGCGTGGCAGTGGCTCGGCCTGGACGTCAGAGGACCGCTGCCCCAAACGCCGACCGGACACAAGTACGTGTTGACGGTGACGGACTACTTCTCCAAATGGGTGGAGGCGGTGCCGATGCAGTCGTGTCTCCCCGCACAAGTGGCGAAGAGCGTCGCGGACATCATCGCCCACTTCGGATTCCCGCTCAGGATCCTCTCCAGGCTGCCTCACGACATCGTCCACAAAGTGAGTCGGCCGGGGAGCGAACTGCTCGTCCTGTTGGGATGAACTTCAGCAACAGAGTCTGTAAGAAATCAGACTCGACACTGAGCGAAGCGCCCACAAAACACGGTTCAGATGTTTCCAGATTCTAGACGATCAAAAGATATCTTCATTGAACATATTTTATGGTGAGATACATGTAAAAACATAACGGCTCCGTAAGACCATTTTCTTCCCTTAATATAAAAACTAAAATATAGAATCGCTTAAGTTTTATATAATTAAATGATGAAAGATGTGGACTGGAGACTGTCTTGAAAAAAACAAGATGTGAATGGTTCGACCCATAAATGGTTCGACCCTGCAAAGACCAAGATATGAGCTTAAGAGTGAAGGCAGTGAAATCACCCTGAAAATAACTTTCAGGGTTTCAAATGAGCTCATTTTCTCCAGTAACAAAAAAAAAATATCACAAAAACCTAGCGACACTTTTAAAGTGTAAAACCGACGGAGGCTTTAATATTGTGTCGTAATCAGCCGGTGTGTCGTCACGATGTGTGAACGTGTCCCTCTGCCAGATCAACCGAGACCTGAAAGATCAGCTGAAGGTCGCCGTCGCTCTCGTGGTCCACCATCATCAGACCGGCACCGCCGATCTGATCACACCGCCGCTGATTGACAGGTCGGTGCTTTCTAAAATCTCCATCTGATTTGAGACACTTTTGTCACATCAGGAGTGTTACTGGTGCTTTCATCGCTTTAGAAAATTGCAATGCTGCATTCAGGACCAGGAAAAAAACACTATTACAAATGTACAAATCTCATCTTCTGTTACTACACTGATATTTCATTTAGTGGTTTTTAAACTGCATCAGCTGACTATTCTCTCATGCTGCCGACATTTTTAACGCCACAACTTCTCCGGTCCCCGCCAGGATGGTGAGCGATCTGATCACCGAGCACGCAGCCGACTGGGACGTTTACCTGCCCGCCAAAGTTTTCAGTCTGTGCTTCAAAGAGCACTCGAGGACCAAGGAGAGGCCTTTTTCTTTGCTGTGCTGCAGCGGACTGCAGCCCGTCCAATCCCCCCGAGGACTGGACGTAAGTGAAGCTTTCCAACATTTGAGCTTTTGATGCGTCTTTTCTTCACGCGATAAACACTGAAAACCTCTTGGTGCTCTCACCTCTCTGTTCCCGCAGTTTGATTATTCCGACATCCGAGAAAGTGCTTTCGTGGTTAAATAGAAAGTTCCTCAGGTGAGTTGAATGTATTTTAAGTCTCTTTTTAAAAAGTGTTTTTACCGTAATGTTAGTGAATAATGACATTTTTCTAGACAGACAAAGATAAAGTTAGATTTGAAAATAATCGCCGAAAAGTTTGTGACTCTTGCGGGAATTTTACCAACAGGTCACTTAACAGTAATTTTACGCTCTTTTATTTTCAGGTCACTCGAACTGGAAACTGAACTGGACTCACTTTCATCTGCAAAACAGGGAAGAAGAACTGCGTTCAGAAATACGCCGTCGTCAGAGCAGGACGGTGGAAACCTCCATGTTGATCAGCGTCTGGACTTTTATCGACTTGAAAGAGATTCCATATAAAAACAGCAAATTTGTCCAACATCCTTCACTCCTCCTTAGAATCACTACAAATCTCAATTTGCCCAATAACTAATATATTATGAATAATAGTCTTCATCATCTTCAAAATGTAAAACATGTCAATAAACTTTCTTTAAATAAGAATTTCAAAATCATTCAGTTTGCAAAATAAGGTAGAATACTGTTTTGTTTGATTTCAGCAACATGAATTGTTTTAAAATAATTCAATATGATGAATATGTCAGAATTCATACTTGGATCTGAGCATAAACAGTTTAAATGAATTACTAATATGTCAAGTAGGACAGCAGCTGAGTTTCAGGGGTCAAAGGTCACTTCTTGGTCCTCATATTTGACAGTATCATTAACGTGTGATTGTGCAAGTTTGTGTTTTCCTCTTTTCTGGCTGACATTTTTAAACACTGCTGACTCATTAAAAACCAAGACAGAAAAACAAAGCTCAGCTGTTGCCAGTTGTTCGCTGCGCTGACAGCTGAGAAGAAACGACGACGTCCCACAGAAACACGTCTCCGTCTCACGACGACGGTCACAAACTAGTTCACAAAATTACTTCAAAACTCGTGTTTTATTGATATTCTGAAAAACAAACTCAGGACCTCCCTTTTCAATTTCTTGTTGAGTTTTAATTGTTTTTATTTTTTTATTATTGTCTATTTATTTATACAAGTTTTACCACTTGGTACTTAGTATTTCTGATTTAACTTCATTTTTATTGGTTTATTCAGTATTTATTTATACATTTTAGTCGGTTCTACTACTTCTTCAACTAAGACCAGAAAGGGAGCAAACATTACACCTATTTTAAAGTCTTGGCACATGGCTACCTCAGAAGTGATTTAAAAAGTTTTATTGTTTTTAATTTTGCTATATAGATGAAGTTTGATTGATTGATAGAGGGAGGAAACTCAATGAGAAACCAAAATACTTGAACAGATTCATTATGTGTTGAATTTTACTGGTAAATTGAGCTTGTTTTACATAAAATTACTACATTTCTCATTTAGTATTTTTCCTTTTGTACAACTTGTTGTGTGTCCTCTGACAACACTCCAACGTTATTCATTTTTCTATGACATGTTTCCTAAAACACAATTTGAATTTTTAAAATATCTAACATAATATAATATAACATAACATAACATAATATAACATAACATAATATAATATAATACAACATAATATAATATAACATAATATAATATAACATAACATAATATAATATAACATAATATAATATAACATAACATAATATAATATAACGTTAGTTTGTGTAAAGAGAATGTAAAAGTTGATGAATCTGCTGCGGCGCCCCCTGCAGGCGAAGAGGCGGAGCTACAAGCTGCTGTCTGTCAGACGCTGCCGTGACGTCACGGCTGTGCGGCGGAGAGTTTTTTTTTTTCTGCGCGCAGCGAACCGCGAGAAATGGTGAGTGAAGAAAACAGCTTCATGTCAGTGTGTCGTGTCCATGTGGACGAGCCGGACGTGTCCTCGGGAGGCCGCCGGACGCTCTGCGGGCGGGAACACGTCAGCTGTCGGCAGCTGAACGGAAGCTCGTCGTAAAAGCGATCAACCCGACAGCTGACGTCTTTGTTTAGCTAACCCGTGCTAACACGAGCTAGCTTCCCCTGCGTTGGTAAATAACGTCACCGGACCAGCTGACCGCAGCTGACCGCAGCTGCTCCACGTGTTCTCGCGCTAAAGTTTGACATCAGTTCAGATTAACAACGTTTTTAGAGCAGCGGCAGAAAAACGGTCCGAACTTTGGTTTTGATGGAGTGGCTCGTTAGCCGCAAGGAAGCTAATTGGCTAAAGTAGCTTCTAACGCGGAGCAGCTCGTGTTTGAAGTCTCGGAGCTGCTCGGCGGGTTGAAGGAGTCTGTTTCTGGGACTTGAACCCACAAAGGGCTCGATGCTCGGGAAGCTCCGGCAGCTGGCGGGAACAGCTGGTCGGGCTAACATTAGCACAGCTGAAGCTCTCGTTAGCAGCTGCTCGGTGGGTCTTTAAAAGAGATCCGGTGAACTCACGACCCGAGAAAGGTTCCGGTCACTTCACGTGTGACCTCACAAAGAAGTTAGGAATACAAATAACATGACAAACATTACATCACTTTTTGTATATTGTAATATGAACTTTTAAAACTGGGAAAAGGCAACTGAAGTTCCTCATCAATTAAATTTTATTTATATTAGTTGAAGGTTGCATGTTTTAACCCCCCCCCCCCACATCCAGTAAAAAAGTGTCCAAAATTTAGTGATTTCTTTTATATGATTGTTTCCTGATAAACTAAAGTGTCAGATGTTTCCTTTATATGTTGAAAATATTCTCCCACTTTTCTTTTCTTTTCTTTTTAAGCCAGAAAAAACTATTTTGAAACTCACTTGGATTAACTGGGAAAGACGTTGTTTTTAGATAAATGTACAACACTGATGTGGAATATTTAATCACTTTACATTTGCTGATAATACTTACAGACTTTTTACTGAAGGAAGGTTTTTGAATGCAGAACCTTTACTTGTGGTTTTCACAGTTTGGTATCAGCACTTTTATCTGGTTTGCTTTAACTCAACAGTGTTTTTAATCTATTTATTTACAATATGTACAACAGAACGAGTCACCTTAAGATTTTGAGTTGATTATATTTTATATATTACCTCAGAAATTTATATCTATTAATATTTACAAATGATAAAGCTTCTATTTGTTGATTGCATCAGATACTGTTTGTAAGTTTTATAGCGATGAGCAGTAATTGATAAATGAATTATGTCTTTACGCCGTAATGAGCTGAATTCTTTAGCAGGATGTTGGTAACGGGAGGACATCCTAGATGTACTGTGTCTTCCAGCTTTTGGACTCATTTCATTCACCGACCACAACACGAACTTTGATGTGAGGTGGTTTAGTGCATGATCGAGGAAGGGAAGAAGGTCAACGAGTCGTTTTTCTGATGTAAACGTCCACGTGAAGTCACCTTCTTCCTCTGTCACTCGCTCCTCTCTTCAGGATGTGTTTCTAATGATCCGACGTCACAAGGCGACCATCTTCACAGACGCCAAAGAGTCGACCACGGTCTACGAGCTGAAGCGCATCGTGGAAGGCATTTTAAAGAGGCCGCCTGAAGATCAGAGGCTTTATAAGGTGACATAAATTTACCTGGAAAACTCCGATGGAAAGTTGGTTGGGAACGTGCAAAATGTACGATTATTTTATAAATTACTTTTGACAGTTCAAAAGATTAATTTAGATCCAACAGTACTAAAATAGCAACGTCTTAAATTATACGATGATTATTTCTGCTCCGTCCGACAACTCAGAGCTTCTCGGCATTTTTGTTAATTTCCTGTTGATTTAACAAGTAATGCAGAATTTATATTCACAATTAAACACTGAGCAGAATAAAATGTACACAGAGAGGATTTTTTTTGTTGTGGCTTTTCTTGTTTCACGTGACAAAGTTTTTACTATCTTAAATTGAATTTCTTTAGGTTCTCAGGCAAAACAAAGCAGATGGAGACATTACTGTGAGCTTGGATAAAAATTTGATGGCATTATTGACCACATTAACATTTTAAAATGAACTTTATTCACATCACCCACTTGTAGCAGCCGACAGCTCCGGGATTCTTTAAACTTAAACGACACTGAATACTTTTAAATGTGCTGCCTCAGCAGAACACACGTCTTCTTTTACCATAGAGATCTCTGCATGTAACTGATGAGGATTCACATCACATTATATTACATTATATTACATTACATCACATCACATCACATTATATTACATTATATTACATTACATCACATCACATCACATTATATTACATTATATTACATTATATTACATCACATTACATTACATCACATTATATTATTCACCCAGTTTACTTTGTGAAACAACCTGATGTCTTAAATCTCCTCTGAAGTCTGACCCGGTATGATAATCATAATGATAATAATAAAGCTGTTTGTGAAATGACGGTCTCATTCTCGACATTTTCCTCTCCAGGATGATGTGCTGCTTGTCGACAGTCAAACTCTCGGAAATTGTGGCTTCACAAATCAAACCGCCCGACCTCAGGCCCCGGCCACGGTGGGATTAGCTTTTCGTCTGGGTGGTGAGTAGTTCCCTTTTGAATGCCCAGCGTTTTTTGTGTGTTTTGTTTCGCTCTCAGCTCGGCAGGTCGACTCTCCGCTTCTTTAATGCGAGAACTCTCAACCTTCTCTTTAATTGTGTCTTTCTCTCCGTCCCAGACGACTCCTTCGAGCAGCTGAGGGTCGAGTCCTTCTCCACCCCCCCGGAGCTCCCTGACGTCATGAAGCCGCAGGATTCAGGCAGCACAGCCAACGAGCAGGCCGTACAGTGAGGGAGGGAGGACACACCGGTGAGGGGGGTGGGAGGTTGACTTTTTTGGGAAGTCACGCCTCAGCGGGTGAAGTTCCTGACGACCGACCTTCAAGCTGGGCGTAAAACAACAACAACAACAACAACAACAAACACGGATTCGTTGTAAATGTGCGGTTTGATTCAAAGTGGTTTCATTTGTCCTGAAAATTGGCGAACGCATGCTCGATAAACCGATAATTTCACACAAGACCCTCCAGAGAATACCTGACAGCCTGGTCACGACACTGTCAGTCATCCACGGGATTGGTAAAGGCTGAACTTAAAGAACCGCACTTCGTATTTAATGAATTCCAGTCTTTATTTGGGAAAAGGCTGAATGCTGCCTTACTCATGTTCTTTTATTTTTGCTGGCTTAAAAAGTTGGGAGTCGATAAGGTGCGACTTTTTTGGGGTGTTTTATGTTTGTGTTTTCTTTATTAAACTAGTTACTAGGATTAACATGTTTGTTCGGTCTTCGGCCTGGATTTGTGTTGCGACGATAGTTGGGAGATTGTGAATTTCTTAAGTTACCATCCGTATTTCAAGAACTTTTGAACGATGTTACTCTACGATTAAAAACAAACAAACAAACAAAAAAAAATAAAAGATTCACTCGTTGGCAGAAGATCTGGTATTAAGATGAAGATTTCTTGGTACTTTACTGATCAGTAGTTACTATTTTCATACAATAGCTGCTCACTGAAGTTACTGAGACTGAATGCGTCCAGTCGTGAGGAACTGCGACTCATAACGCTGGCGTGGACTTTGGGCTGGAAATGAAATGACTGACAGGCACAGCAGCAATCAAAAATGACTTAGTGGTGACTTGATTATTTTTAGCGGACTAACAAAGGCGAGGGACTTCTCAACTCTCCTCTCCGATGTTGGATTGTAGCCCGCGTCGTCCTGGAGACTTAAACCAGCGGCGCCTAAATTGTTTAAGATTAAACAGTTTGACGTTAACAAGTTCGCTCGTCGTGATGAGTTCAGAGTTTGACTCCATAATCCCAGAACCACCACTGCCCATTTAGGTTTTTAATCTCATGCTGCAGTTTGTGTTGTATTAAACACCGTTAGTACCTGAATACGCATCGTTTTTGCTCAATTTAAAGATGAATTAGAGAAAGGAAGAAAAAAAAACATCAGAATTTTAAGATTAAGGTGTAACACTGGGTGTCACGATCTAGAAACAAAAAAACAAAACAAAAAAAAAACCTCTATTATTTGGGGTGGGGTGGGAGGGGGGGTTGTATGAAACTTTAATGTTGCGTGACAAAAAAAACACGTTTGCAAATTGAGGCTGTTAAACAGTAGGACATGATCAAAGTTGCACTTGTAACTGATTTAACATTAAAACAACTGTTTTTTCACCTCTGTGCATTGTGATGTTTTTATATACGATGTTTGGATCCTGTGCTCACAGCTGGACAAACAATTCATTATGGACATCTGATGTTATCTTTACATAGAAAGTTGTTGTGACTCTGATGAAGGACAGAATCTATCAGGATCAATGATCATCATGAGCATCACTTCAAAAGGATGTTAACCTGGAATAGTTAATACCATTACTTTGGTGTGTTAAACATTAAATTTGTACGTCCACAAGTTGTGTCCTGCAAGTTTTTTTTTTTTTTTTTTTTTTTTTTAATCAAACAACCAACGTGTGTAAAAATGCATGGACGTAAAATTGTTATTTCCAAACAATTTGTCTATAAAATGTGCAAAAATATGCTCAAATTGCAGTCCAAAATAAAAGGATATAGAATTTTAAATTATAGTGTAAATAAATATTGAAAAATAATATAGCAGTAAGTTCTCCCATGAGAGTTTGACCACAAGTGTTTTGCTTGATAAACAACTTCCGATGTTCATATATGATCAAAACAGCCGCCTGTTAATTTTCTGTTGATTAATCAACTCCATAATTGTGTCAAATTAGTTTTTGAAGAAAAAAAAAAAAAAAAAGGCCAATTTGAGTGTTCAGTTATGTGCTCACGGTTCCCTGAACGTCTCACCGACTCTTCCTACTTTCCGACAGCACTTGAAGGCAACAAACGTTTGCTAGCAGGCTAGCAACAACAGCAGCTCGCGACGACGAGTTCCTGGTTCGTCAGAAAGAAACAATGGACGTCAGTGAGTGTGTTGTATCGGCGGGCAGGGCGGTGCTGGACATGGTGGAGCGGGAGTGGCAGCCTCTGTCGGCGGGCGAGCTGGAGCTCCGGCTGGACCAGGCGGTGGAGGACGTCCTGGAGGCCGGCCTCAGCGCGACGCTCCGCGGGCTGCCTCCTCCGACCTTTTACGTTCAGTTAGGACACCACGTAGGACACCACGTAGGACACCACGTTGGACACCACGTAGGACACCACGTTGGACACGCAGAGACCCCGGCAGCACCCGGACCCCCGCAGCGAGACGCAGCCGAGTCCCGGGAACGGCTGGACACGTTGGACACGCTGGACACGTTGGACACGTTGGACAGCGCTGCAGTGAAGGTGATGATCTGTCGGTTTGCTGTTTTTAATAAGTTCATAAATCTGTGAGATAAAAATAGAAGTGCTGTGACAGCTGTTGATGACGTCATTGTTCTCTGGGCTCCAAAACGTCCTCCAGGTTGAATGAAGACAAAACGGAAGTTCTTGTTTTTGGTGAAGAAAAAAATAAAAGTCACTAAACAGTAAAAAATAAAAGTAGTCTGATAAAGCAGGATGAGCTGTTATATGAATATATTTATTTCACTTAAAAATAAAAAATAAAACTTACCAATTGTTTACAGTGCAGCCAACAGGACATTCTCCAATATTATACATTTTATTTAAACTGCACTGAATCGAGTTGAACTATCGAAATATGAAAACAGCCTTTTTAAGTCCAGTTTCAATCTGCAGGTGTCGGACGCTTTCTAAATAAATATTGCAACGATAACGGTCCAATATCGACTTCAACATCCCGTCTTCGTGTCCCTCAGCACATCTCAGACCTGCTTCAGAGCTCTAAGTCCGGGGCTCGGATGGCCGGCCGGGCCCGCCTGTCTCTGTCCCACACCGTCCTGCTGTCCCTCACCCTGCTCACCGAGCGGCTCAGCTACCGCTCGGTGTCCCGCCGCTTCCATCTGGAGAAGGGAAACATCCACCGCATCTTCTTCTCCTTCTGCGAGCGCGTCAACACGCTGGAGGAGAAGCAGATCAGGTGGCCGGTCGGTGGGTTGATCGCACTGCTGCTGTTTTGTTGGAGATTTTAAAGATGCAAAAACCGATGTATTGATATATGATGGTGATGATGATAATGGTGATGATGGTTTCTGTCTCTGCTCTCCAGGCGAAGAGGCCACAGAAGCGCTCTTCCCGTTTTCCAGTCTGCTCGATGAAGAGGAGCAGGACGAGGGACGAGGTGTCCCCCGGGTGCTGGGAGTGTTGGGACACATCCGGATCCCCGTCCGCCTGCCGACGGGGAAGCACGACGTGCAGAGCGCCGCGCCCGAGGTGAAGAGGATGAAGAAGGAGGCCCATCCCGACTCCTGGTTAAACCTGGAGCTGGTGTCCGACCGGAGAGGCCGGTTCCTGCACTGCAGAATCAGCGAAGGATCCGATGCGGACCGAGGCGGCGCTCTGAGGGACCGACTGAAGCGGCACCCCGAGCTGATGCCCTCCGGCTGCTGCCTCGTCGCCGCAGCCGGCTACCCGCTCGGCGCTCAGCTGTTGACCCCGTACGGGGGAAGTCCGGGACCCAGAGAGGAGCTCTTCAACAACACGCTGGAGGAGCATTTTCAGATCCTCCGTCAGGCCGTCGCCGACCTGAGAGCCAGATTTCGGAGGCTCAGGTACCTGGACATCGGAGACTACGGCCGAGCCAGAGCCGTGGTGCTGACGGCCTGCGTGTTGCACAACGTGTTTCTGGACATCGGACAGGTGGTTCAAGGAGAGGTGGAGAAAGAGGGAGGCATGACCGGGGAGGGGGAGGTGGAGGTGGATGAAGAGGGCGCACGGAGGCGTGACGCCGTCGCAGATTTGCTGCTTAAAAACGCTGATTCAGGAAAGACGTGATTTCATGATTTCTTTTGGAGCCCTGGAGGATAAATAAAAGATGTATTTTTAACAGAAACTCTCCTGCAACACCGTCAGCTCTGACAGTCAAGTTTTCCAGACTGACGTAGCATCACGTAGACCGTGTGTTTTATTTTTGCATCAGTTTAGATTTTTCCAGAACTGTTTGCTTCCAACAACAAAAACCAGACGACTTCAGTTTGACCTAATTTTTGTGTTCAATTTTACAAATTGAATTATTATTATTTATTTTTTTAAGTACTCATACCAAGAAGACTTTAATATTCATCATAGATTTAATGAACTACATGTTCAGTACAATTACTTTATTTTGAAATAATCAGACAGGTGAGATTGATATTGAGGTGAGATGAAAGAATATTATATTCCTTTGGATTGTTTTTATTCACTTACATTTACTTTGAGTGTTGGCCGAAGGTGTTTGTATGTTCTCACAATTAAATTAACAAAACCAGAAAACTGTCAAGTAATAAGATTATTATCAACACAGTTCCTGTTTTTTATCTGTGATAAGAGAAGGTCAAAACCTTCATGAATGTAATATTTATTGTGGGGGTTGATGATTGAAACGCATCTCATGGTTGAAAAGAATCCACTGGAGGTGATATCAAGCTATAAAGATATTCAACTGTTGTACTAGTATTATCAATACTGATGCCTTTGGTTTTATTTGAAATAATCGCATCAATAATTATGAAATTTATCTAAAATGTATTGATATTTCTTATGAGTGTAATTCAGTGTTGCAGTTCCTCATGTGACCACTGGAGGGCGGTGAACTTTTCAGCATAAACCCCGTGAACAGACATTAGTGATGGAAACAAAGGGCATCTTATGACTAGAGAACCATTGATCTCCTCTCAGTGGATACATCAGTGATAAATATTAAAAATTATAACTTTTGATGTGATAATATGTGTTGTGTTGATTGTTTCTGTTTGCTTGTTAAGATGGAAATATGTCCTCCACTGGTGCAGTCACGGTTCGATGCCTGATTTGTGTCTTGATATTTTTATTTCTCTCCAACTTTCATAAATCATAATTTTATTCAGGTATAAAAATAAATGATTGTTTTGTTCTTTGGGACACAAGCAGAAAGTATCTTCAGGTGAGAGCGTCCTCATACTGTCCGTCCCTTCTGCTTCACCTGCTGATGTCCAAACTGTTCCTGCAGTATCATAAAAGTTTTTTTGTTTTTTTTTAAGGCCAAACAGCAGCGACCTCTCCGTCCTAACGTCCGTCCTAACGTCCGTCCTGAGGTCTGTCCTAACGTCCGTCCTAGCGTCTGTCCTAAGGTCCGTCCTAAGGTCCGTCCCAACGTCCGTCCTAAGGTCCGTCCTAGCGTCCGTCCTTCGGCGTCTGTGTGCCGTCCTTCTGAGCCAGGCTAGAGATGGCCTGCGCCAGGTTGTTGATGGCCTCGATCTTCTTCTCCTCCAGCGCTTTCTGCTGCGCCCACATGTTCATCTTCCTCTCCTGCAGCTCCATGTACAGCTGCAGGACGTCCTGCGGGGGCCTGGCGGGGCAGGGGGCCGTCGCGGGGGGTGTCGGGAGGATCGGGGTGAACTTCTTGCTGGCTATGGCCTTGCCCACTTTGGTGCCGCTGAGCTTGGCCCTGCGCTCGGCCTCGACCTCCTCCCGGCTCTTGCCCAGGACCTCGTCCATGGCCTTGAAGAACTCCCAGTGGACGCCGGCCGCCCCGAGCCTCTTGGCCCGCTCGCCGTTCTTCCTGTACGTGGCCAGCATGTTCCTCCACTTCAGGTCGCACTCGTAGGCCTTCACGGTGACGTCGGTGACCTCCGACTCCCTCAGCTTGGCGTTCACCTTCTCCGCCAACAATTCCCACAGTTTCTTCTTCTTGCAGACCGGCTGGTCGAAGGCCGGGTCCATTTCCAGCCGGGTGTTGACGAGGTGCCACGTGGCCCGCAGGGTCCAGATGAACTCTGGAGGTGAAAGAAGGCAGGTCGCGTCATCGGCTGTTAGATGGGACCTTTTTTATTTATTTTATTTTTTAAAGGTTGGATCGTTTTATTAAAACACAGGTTGTCTACAGAAAAACACCCGTTTGAATCCATAAATCACCAGATTACTTATAATTGTAATTGATGACTGACATCAGTGTTTGGTGGAGGTGTCCCGGGGCGGCCGGCTGGCACTCATCGGGCCCTCCGCGCTTCGTGACCGGATGAAACCTGTTCCCCTTCAGGCTGTGAGTACTAACCTGCTTTCGCTCTATCGCTGTCCATACTGGACACCACCGTCTCTTTTCCCTCCGCTTCAGTGTTTTGTATCACAATTGTCTCGATTACCTCCATGCTGTCAAAACCACAACCATTACAGCTCAAGTTGTTTATTTATATATTACGGTGTCTATCGCGGAATTTAACAACCTTTCGGAGGCACCGATGCGCTTTCTCGCGTGGAGAAAACCGATGAGTATAACAACGTCGCTCGGCATCCTGGGAAATGTAGTCCGGACAAGTTGACGGACGTGTGCTGTTTGAGCAGTCAGGGCCTCCGAAGGAACTACAATCCCAGAACGGCTTCGACGTGTCGGCGTGTAAACCGCTATTTGTCCCCGGCTTGGGGAATGTAGTTTTCTGAATCAGGAAATAAACTAGTAGATATGAAAGGCGACGAAAATAGAACTACAAGTCCCACAGTCCCCGTCACCGGCCCGCCTCCTCAGCCCCTGCTCCCTCCCTCGGCCGCCCCTGTTTTGTTGTTTGGCTAAAGATGGCGTTAGCGGCTAATACAGGCGAATGCATCTTGTTTCGCCAAATTTATTCGGCCAGTGGTAACAAAACATGGATAAAATAGAGCTTTAATTCGTCAGTCGATGTGCAAAAATATGGTACACTGAGAAAATACACGTCCACTACGCAGAATAACGTTTGTTCGGCCTTCTCACGATGTAGGCCTGTTTTTTTTAAGGGAGTGGACCGAAGCTGTTGGAACTCCATCTCCCATCAGCGACCGCGGCATCAGGTGGTACAACTTTCCTTTCATGCTGGTATCTGTAGTTTTCTGATGACATCAAAATGTTATTTTTTTTTGTGGAAACTTTAGAAAAATTTCTGAAAATGGACTAAATACGAGCAGCTTTTCACAGGTTGAGTAATTTACTTGGTAATTTAAAAAGAAAGGATATGTTATTTATTTTCTCAATATTTCACTGGAAGTTTCCAGTGATGCCTCAGGGCGTCAATGGTATTTGTCTAAGGTGAGAAGAGGGAAAATAAAGTGAACCAGTTGCCTGTTAGTCAAAGAGGGAGCATGGCTGCATCACCTGTGCAAAGCGACAGGAAACACTCGAGGGCCCCGTCAAAAGAAGGGCACCCGTCCCCCCCGGAGGCGTCTCTCGCCTGGTGCTTGGCTCACCTCTCCAAACCCGGACCGGGTGCTGAACATCAGGGCCACGGCCAGACGGATTCGGGCGGTGGCAGAGAAGTGGACAAGAGGTCCAAAGTCGCTCAGTGGCGAGCGCTGGTCGCCATCCGGACGCAGCACATCAAGGGCGACAGGGCCGGCATCGCCAGCTTCAGGAGTCACGGGGGGCTCGGGCCCCTGTTGGACCTGCTCAAACACCCCGAGTGCTCGAGGAAGACTCTGGACCTGGCGCTGAGCATCCTGGGAAACTGCTGCACTGAGCTGGAGACGCGCATCGAGGTGAGATAAAAGGGAGTAACAGAGGAAGTAGTGATCTCTGTGTATCAAAGCACCCGTTAAAACCTCTCACTTTTAAATTGTCGTCTTCTGCAGGTTCGTAAGCTCGGTGGAATAAATATCGTAGGTAAGTGTTGATTTACCTTCTTAATTACTTTATGTGCATTCATCTTCATTAATAGCGACGGAATTGAGTGTTTTCTAACAATTCATGTCATATAAACAAATCTCTTGGCTTTGCCCAGTGGACATCCTGAAGAGAAACGTGGCCCTGGAGACGGTCCAGAACCGAGCAGCCCGGGTTTTGGGGAACTTGGCGATGGATCCAGAGAGCTCCGCCCTCATCCACTCTGCCGGTGGGTTGGAAATATCTGCAGCGGCGTGGAAGTAATCGTTGTCATCCTGTTTTGGTATCTCCGTCGTTGGACCTCTGATTCTGACCCGTTCTGTTCACACAGGTGGTGTTCCTCCACTGCTCCTCTGCGTGTCGCTGTCCTCCGCCCCCTCCTCCCCTACGCCCGCTCCACCCAAAGAGCCCTGTCCCAAACTGGAGTGCTCCCAGTCGGCCGCCCGGGCCCTCCTCTACCTCTCCGACACGCCCTCCAACCGCCTCTCGCTGCTCACCCAGGGCACCTTATCCGCCCTCGCCCCTCTCATCGCTCCAGAATATCCCCAGGGGTTGAGGCGGGCGGCGCTCAGGACCCTCCACGAGCTGACCCGGGGATGTGGGGTCGAGTGCGCCAGGGCGGCGTCCCGCTCCGGGGTCCTCTCCCAGCTCGGCGTCATGGCGTCGGGCGAGTCCGGTAAACCTTTCGAGGAGCTGGCGCTGAAAACGCTGGCCAACATGTGCTCCCAGGGCTGCCTGCGCCCCCTCGTGGGGTCGCTGGGGGTCATCCAGAAGTTCACCGAGGAGGTAAAGAGGGACCCGCTGAAGTCGGGAGTCTTCCTCAAGGCTCTGTGCTTGTGCTGCAAGGAGGCGGTGAACCGGGCCAAGGTGAAAGAAAGCGGCGGGCTCGAGGTGCTCGTCGGCTATTTGTCGGCCCATCAGAGTCACCCGCTGTCCCGGCTCGCGATTCTGGCCTGTGTAGACTTTGTCTTTGACGAGTCTGCCATGGAGCAGCTGCAGGAGTTGGGGTTGGTCCCTCTCCTTGTCGCACGACTGGTGGAGTTCACCAGAGGGGAGGAGGAGTCGGCGGAGAGGATGGACGTGAGCCTCTCCTCCGGCGCGTCTCCCACCGAGCTCCTGCCCTCCTCGTGCTTCGACTCCTTCGACTTCCCCCCCCCGGAGGGGTACAAGAAGGAGGAGGCTGGGAGGGAGCAGGGTCTGTGTTCCTCCAGCTTTTTAAGTCTCAGGTACGGAAAACGAAACACATTCACTCTCTCAGTTTATCGTCTTGCTTTTCTTCTATGTTGTTTATGTGCGTCTCCGTCTCCGTCTCCGTCTCCAGGTCCTGGCTGGTGTCTGAGGGGTTGATATCTTCCGAGGGGGACCTGCTGGACTCCTCCGGCGTTGACGGGGAATGGGGAAGTCTTCAGATCCCACCGTCTTCATCCCCTCAAACCTCGTCCCCGAACCCGTACTCCAATTCCTCTGTTAAAAACTCCCCCGCTGTCTCTTCTGCTTCTAAAAAAGCGTCTCAACCTTCCCCGGTGTCGTCTTCACCTTCGTGCAAAGTCACCGACGCACCTCCGACCCAGCCGAGCGCCTCCGCCGTGTCCTCTCCGACGAAGACGCCCCAAACGCCCGTCTCTCCGTCAAAGTTCTCGTCCCCGCAGAGACGGAGGCAGCGGCCTCACTCGGCGGCGTGTTTGACTAAAGTCACTCTGGACGCGCCCCCGTCTGTCCCCCGCCAGGCGGCCTACAGCCACCCCTACCACCCCGAGCCCTGGACGCCCGAGTCCCCCATCCTGCTGCTGCTCTCCCGCTTCTCCCACGCCACCGACCCGAGCGCCGCTCTGGTCAGCTCGGGCGTCATGTCCGGCCTGCTCTACTACCTCACCCAGCACCGGGACCCCAGCAGCAGGTGCTTCCGCATGCTCTGCCGGCTGAGCTGCAACCCCAACTGTTTGAAGGCGCTGGTCCGGACCGGCTCCGTGGCGCTGATCCGTCACCGCCTCTGCCAGAGGGAGGGGGTGTCGGAGGGGGACGAGAAGCAGACGGAGCGAGTGAAAGCCAAAGTCAAACAGCTCGGTGAGACGGAAACTGGAGAACATGCAACATATAAAACACAAGCTTTGCCCTGCAACATGTATAAATAATGCAATTTTTTTTTTTTTATTAGTATCATGAATTAAATGTTTAAGTATAATTTTGATTAGAGATGTACCTATAAGATACATTTTATTAATCCTGCAGGGAGGTTTTCCTGAGGACAGATATGATACTATAGCACAGTTCTTTTTTTTTTATGTAAGCAAATGGGAGGTTTTTCTTTACAATATCTAATCATTAATATTTGAAACGAGGGCAGTTTGTGACTCTGTTGTGACTCTGCAGGCGTCGCTCTCCTGAATAATCTGCGCGTCCAGTGTGAGTCCGGCTTCGGCTCCGGGGTTCTCGCCCACGTGATGCTGTCGGGCTCCGAGTCGGACAAGATGAACTGTGCTCTGTCTCTGCCGCTCATCAACAGGTGAGGAGACGGACGGACGGACGAATAGAAAACAACAGAAATGTTGACACTTCTCTGTCTGACAAAACAAAATCGACTTTACGCCCATAAAACCGTTTTACATGTTGTTTAGTGAATGTTTATTTCTGCCACTACAATAGTCAGTGATTTATTTTGATGACAGTTGATTCATAAAAATCCCATAAAGTGACCGTAAATGAGCTTCATCACGTTTCTGTTCCTCCAACAGCAACAAGTCCCTGTTGAAGAAGCTCCTCGTGGACAGCGGCGGGCTGCTCTCGGCTCTTCAGCCCCTCGGCTGCGACCAAGACGACGACGATGACGACGATGACGACGATGATGATGATGATGATGATGAAGACCACCCCGCTGAGTGCGGCAGACTGCTTTCCGACTTGTTGAATTCACCACATGCAGGTCTGACCTCTCAGCGCCGCTCGCTGTACTTCTCTCTCCTGATTGGCTGCCTGTCCGCTCTGACGGGCGCCGTTAAAACCGAGCTCGACAAAAAAACGGCGAACCCGATCGCGGCGGCGTCGCTCGGTGAAGCGGGCGGAGCGTCGCCGCCTCCCTTGAAAAAGCCTCGCCTCGCCGACACCTGTCCGTACGCCGCCTCCAGCTTCGACCTGCTCTTGCTGCTGGACGACGGGACTCGCGTCCCGGCCAACAGGGGGGTCGTGGGCGGGGCGGAGGGCGCCGACGGCGTCGGCTCCGAGTACTTCCGGGCCCTGTTGAGAGGCGGGTTCGGAGAAGCTGCAGAAGAAGCCATCGCCATCAAAGATGTCAGCGCAGGTATGTTACTGCCAGTGCTGCATTACCTGCACGGATGTCGCCTCACCGAGGACCCGACGAGAAGAGGACGGTGTCGGGTTCTGGACGCGTTGGTCCTCCGCGGACTGAGTTTCTGCGAGAAGGAGACGGACCAGCGCTCAGAAGACTCATCCTTCCAGAAGACTCCTTTAGGTGAGACGATGATCGGAGCCTGCAGGTTTTTGGTGAAAGAGCTCCAGAGAGAGTTGGAGGACGTCTGCGTGTCTCTCCTTCTGTCCCGCTCCTCCACGAAGGCTGCCGGTCCGGCCGCAGAGGACGACGCCGACAAGGCCGCGTCTAAAACGGACCGAGAGCTCCCCGAGTCCGCCGAGGAGAACCTGGCGAGTCGGACCTCCGAGCTGGAGCTGACCGGATCTGAGGCGCGAACGGAAAACCTGCCGGGACAGACGAGGAAGCTGAACAGTCCCCTACAACATCACGACAGTAAGAAGACGCCAACAGTGCAGAAAGTCAACAGAGGACTCGGAGGTGTCGCTCCTGTTCCCGAGTCGGTCTGTGGATCAGCGGACAAATGTCTCGACCCAGAAGAGTCGACGTTAAAACCCCAGAAACCAGCAGCTCGGGGTTCTGAAGCCGCTCTGCTCCCACAGGTGTACTGGTTCTCCCAGCGGTACAGCTACCCAGCGCTGGGCCGGGCCTGCCTGTCTCTGCTGCTGGGCTGCCAGGACCGGCCTCGGCCCCTCTGGTCCTCCTCCGTCGCCGGGCGGTGCCTCCGCAGGCTGGCCAGAGAGGCCGACTGCACCGAGACTCTGAAACTGGACCTGCTCAGTCTGGCCTCTGCAGCTCTGAGCTGAGCGAGGAGGGAAATACTGAGAGGGAGTCACTGGCACGAATTCAGAGGGCACAAATTTATAATTGGTTGCCATCGGTTACAACAGTCCGATTACCTGAAAAAAAAAAAAAGAACAAACGCTGGATGAATTTCCTCAGATGTGACTGTTGATTTATTTTCATAATTTTGAAGCATAAATTAAGTTTGGATGTAATTGTAGCCCGTCCCAGCATGACATCATTTTCTTACTGTTGATGGATTAATTTCAAACTTATTGCGATTTTATTTTTAAAGTTTTATTTTCATTTTTTTTATTTTGGGAAAAGTTAAAGCAAATGTCTAACAGTGCATTTGATAAATGTCATGTAGCTGGAATCATCAGGGTCGGCCTCTCGGGCCGGTTGTTTATTTTGTACATAGAGATGATATGAAATAGCAGATATACAGTGTTTGAGCTTCAACTGTAAAATGTATGCCACTGAATATATTGTTGAACATCACTTTGGTTGCAGTTTCTTGTTGTTGGAGTTTGAGTGTACACAAAAAAAAAAAGGGGCCGTATGATGTCTGGATAAGTATGAGCTCGGCTCCGCCCACCTGTTGCTCACAGCTCCACTGTCTTTATACGTCTGGAAACTCTGTTGGCATGAAGGTTTGCTGGTCCGCTCTGAAGGGGCGGACCAATCAGAGGCCAGTGGGTGTAGTGCGATGAAAAGCGTTTGTGACGGTAGAGCGAGAAGAAGCAACGGTTGCAGGATGACGCAACTTCCTTTATTCTTTTCAAATTAAAAGCTCTCTATTATTACATATTCTAGGACTAAAACCAGGAGTGTGTTAGTGTGTCAGGACTTCTGCTGCAGGTCTGCGGCAGCCTCGAGCCCAACTCCGAAGATAGAAATCTTTAAAAAACCATGGGTCATGAATGTACGCTTTTATTTTGAAAAACGGCTAAATAATTTCATATTTTTTACGTTTTTAGCAAACAGTACTCGGAGATGTGCATTTTTTTGGGGGACTATTTCCAGCTGTAGATTATTATACATCTCACGCCCTGGTGAGAATTTGCATTGTTTTTGGACAACAGTGAACGGAGCTCTGTGACACCGTGGAATAAGACATGCGATGTGTTCCCAGGATGCTTTAAAGCCTTAAATGTGCAGGACTTTAACAACTCCGACTTTGATCATTATATATGAAAAGCCACGATAAGAGACGGCGGTGCATTGTAGTGTAACACTTTGCATTGTTGTTTCCATAATGAGATTTAAAAACACTCTTGTCTCAACGCCACACATTTGGACGGCTGATTAAATTGAGCACTACTCCAAATTAAAAACAAACAACTCTCATTGTAATGCAGCACAAAGTAGGTTTTATTGGACGGCGGTGCTGCTCGGCCCGATCGACCGCTACAATCAAGCCGAGTACACGGCAGCGGGTCGGACGCTCTCAGTGATGGGAGTCCTCGTAGCCGCCGGGCAGCGCGTTGGTGTGGGCGTTGTGGAAGAGAGAGTGGTTCCCGTCGCCCCAGGGAAATCTCTGCAAGGAGACGTCTTATTATTATTATTATTATTAGTTTTTTTTGTTAGACATTGCTTTCTTTCTTCTTTTTTTTTAAGTGTATACGGCTGCAGACGAGCTGTTAATAAGTCGTCCCTGCGTGACTCACCTTGGTGCGGATACGCAGGTGAGGATACGCCACGAACTCCGGCGGCTCGTGAGAGTGCGCCTGCATCTTCATGTAGGCGTTGGCCATGCACACGGCGACGCCGGGAATGGCCAAGACGAAGCTCAGTATCTTCCAGGTCCTCGCTGTGGAAAATACAAACAACAACCAGTAAAAGTACACAGAAAACACAGATTACATGTCTTCTTTTACTTTCCTAGTTCCTGGGTATTTGATGGACGTGCAGGCCGGCTGCCAGACACGTCAGTTATCAACTTCAAGACTCCAAACTGCATGCGAGTTAGCGGAGCCTTTAAATCTTCAGGGTTTGAAGCATTGTTGGCGTTGCATTTAGTTTTTGTTTGGCACTGACCTCCTCCTTCTTGGTGTGAATGCGACGCAGCAGCAAACACCCGGCGGGCGGCCAAAGCGGCTGGAGACAGAGACATCTGCAGAGGAGACGGACGGAAACAGGTGTAAATACGCAGAACTCACATTAACATCTCGAATGTGATAAAACAGCAGGAATACAGTCAAATGTGATGGCCAACATAAAAAAAGAAAAAAAAAGTAAAATACTTAGGAGCTTAAAAATGCACAACATAAACAGATAATGCAAAAATAATATCATAAAGTGACAAAAAATGGATGTGTAGTCTTTTAAAGTGAAATATGAATCCTACGTCCCCCTAGTAAACTAACTATTGCAGTCAGGGCTGCAGCAGGGCCTACTAGCTCTGCTGTGTGGAGAGAGGGCTGATAGTCATGCTCCAGTTAAAATACAGTCAAAAACATATCAAATAAAAACTTACTGTTTCTTCAGGCTGGAGATATTCAAAGTGATTTATTTATTCTCTTATGTTTGTGGCAAATTGTCCTTCCTTCTTGTTTGTCCTTCAGTCTGTCATGAGCTGAACTCTGTGTGTCCGACTCCTCCTCATTTCAATCTGTCTCTGAGCCAAGAAACTTTTATATTTGGACAAGTGCAGAGGTGGGTGGATACGTGACGGAGGAGGAGGAGAAAGAGGAGGGGCGGAGGGAGGAGCAGGGGGAGGTGGTGCTGCATAGGAAAACAGTCTGCATTACAGAATTATAATAAGACATATTTATGCTCATTAAAGGCTTTCCAGGTTTTTGTCAGTTAACTTTTAGTTTTGTTTTTCAGATGAGAGCAGCAGTGAAAGTCAGTCACTCACAGAGACGCAGTGGTTCAGCTGTGGGTCAAAGGTCAAATATAGTCTGCGGGTTATTTACATTTTTTATCTATCTTTTCTTGAAATTACAAGAACACTGATAATCTGAAGTCACATATTTTAGCCATCGAAGCCTACAGCACATAATAAGACAAACAATCATTTATGTTTTAGGCTTTTTAAAGTTTGACATGTAATAACTAATACCAGTTTCTTGGCATAAAAACAAACAGTAAGTATTTTTTTTAATGAAAGTAGACAAAGTAAAAAAAATTAAAAAATCAACTTCTAAAGTTCTGCAAAGCAACATGTGGATCAGAGTGAAGTTCAGTCACTGAAAGTGTTGTTGAGCTGATGGTGGAAACGTTCTGCTCTGGTGCTGCTGCTGCCGGTTGCGCAAGAAAAACTGCAAAACTACAGGAAAGAAGGGACGTAGATATTCTGTCCACCAGATGGCGTCGTGTCGCTGTGAACAGGATGTCTTTAAACTGCTCTTTGTTCAGTTACTCAGCCTCCTTTCTGCAGTGAGCTCGTTTCCTCCTGGTGAGAGTTCCTTCGTGATTGTGTGCAATCCTTTAAACAGACTTTCTGTTGTCTGGTTTACCGCACGTAGTTTGGACGTCGAGTCCATTTGTAATTATTTTACGGCTCTGACAGGTGAAAAAGTCAGTTTTTATATTATCTTGTAAATATCTTCAGGAAAACGTCATGTCCCGGGTTTGAATGTATTTGTTTGTGCTTCATTCTCCCCTCCGTCGAGTGTTAATTGGCCAGCTTTGTCGTCTGGACGTCTTCGGGCTGCAGAGCAAACAGCAGCGAGCCAGCGGTGATGTCAGCCGGCCGTGCGAGCCGCCCGCCTGAACGTCTGCTGTTTTTTTGTGGGCAAGAAGCTGAAGCGCCGTCTCAGCTGGACGACACGGAGACGCTCGGAGGTTCTGGATGTGCTGCAGGCCGCTGGAGGCCAAAACTCCAGAAGCCTTTCGCTGATGTTAACTTGTTTTGTTGGTTTGTCTGTTTTTTGTTTTGTTTTCCGTCTCGTTCTCTTTCGAGCGTGATATCTCAGGAACGCCTCGATGGGATTTCTTCAAATTTGGCACAAACATTCACTTGGTCCGAAGCATGAACTTGATTCAAATTAGCGGTCAAAGGTCAAAGGCCGAGTTCGCTGTGACCTCACAGAAGTCAAGAATTTGTACGGGAGTTCAGACAAAATTTCACTGACTAACAGGATAAAATTACGACGTGACAACAAGTCTTTGGAAGAAGCAAATGTTAAGTAACACAACAAACTAAGATGCTGAACTCGGTCCTGCTAAACACCAGAGTTGTCGTCATCTCTGAGCAGAGTGTCGGTCCCGTGTTGGACACATCCGCTCTTTTGGTTTTCCAGGATGATTGACATCCAGAATCTACTTGAATCAGAGGAACTCAACACGGCAACAACGCAGACATACAGACGGAGGGGAGAACAAAACGGCGGCTAAACTACACTCGTATATTCCACAAGTATTTACTGGCCGTATCCATTTGTGATCAGTTTGGGGGATTTTAAATCCTCCTTTAACCGTTTCGTTGTGTGAACTTGAGTTCGGGGGGGTTTCAACCCTCCTCGACATCCCTTCACACCTCCTCGGTCTGTGTGCACTTCACGCCAGCAGAAAGACAACCGTGCGTATTGTGCGCGTGATGCTGGAGCGAGTTGAAGGCGTCCGCTGGCAGCTTCTCCAACCGTCCCGTCCCGTCTGCATCTCGTAAAAGCCGCGGCTGCCTCGTCCACGTCAGAGCAGCTCACACCTGAGCAGCTCACACCTGAGCTCTCTGTTGAATTTATGACGACGTCATGGCGACCGTTTTCTCCGGCCGTCGTTACCCTCCGAAGACGTTTTCGACAGATGCAGAATCCAAGAGAACATACAGATAAACTGAACTTCATGCTTTTTATTAACTAGATTTCTTTACCTTTACTTGAAAGTTGAAAGAGAAACAAAATTGGCTTCGATCAGAGAATGCAGAAAAGATTCCTGCTGTAACTGAACATGAGTTTAATTAATATAATTAGTAGTTGAGTCAAACTAATTAATAAGTATATTAATCCCTTCACTGACCTGTCTGGACCCTCACAGAAAGATCACATGGGTTTTCTACATGATCACATGTATGACACATGTTGCAAATTGATAACATGGAAAATATGTGGAAAGGTTTTGTCATGGGAATAAAACATGGACAAAAAAACACATTTCATATGTGCACAGTGACATGGATCACGAGGTTGTTTTTTTTCCTGTGCGGTGTGTGTAGGTCCAGAGTGATGAACCGGGTCAGCTCCTCTAAGAGAGGGTGAAACGTTAACGACGCTTTTCACCAGCTCAAAGATGCTCTTTTCACAAAGCTTGTGTCTCTGCATTGATAGACGTAAAAGTGGGAGTGAGACGGGCCTGCAGTGAAACTCAACAAACCAGGAGGATCCAGAATCCGTCGGCGAGGTCGTCTCTGCCGGACGGAGGCGACGGGTGGAGCGACGTTTCTCCGCCGTGGAAACTTCCAACGAACTCGTCTCGTGCAGACGGAGCGAGCGGAAAGAAAGTTCAGCGTCCATCATGTGCCGCGTTGGATGTTTTTCCTCCAGTCTGACAGAACGGGGAAACTGAAGCAGGCTTTTTACTGCAGGCGACTTGTTTGAGGCAATTTTTGATGTTTTTTTGATGTTTAATGTTCAAGTTGAAGATATTTGCTGATTGTTGCTCAATATTTCTGGGAGTCACAGCCAAGACGTCAAACTCAAACCATGCTCCGCTGCCGTAAAAAAACATTGACCGAACTGATATTAATATTTTACTAATCATTTCTGAGCATTAAAATAATAAGTTATTACATTTTCATCAGAAAATAGCTTGCCAAGTAAGTTATTTTTTGCTTTGGTTTTTAATGCTAACATGACATTTATTTTGTAAAGATAATATAACCTAAGTTTTATCCTTAGATAATACTAACTTTTACCTCTGCCAGACGTCTGGGGACGATGCTGTCTCAATAAAATGGACCATGATGGGACATTTTTTCACACGATGCGTTTGGAGAAATATGTCAGTTCAGGATGCCGGTCCGTCTGGTCCCTCTCCTCCTTTAACTTCAGTCTTAAAGGGAGTTTCCCCAACGCATCAACCTCCCTGTGACCAAACAGTGAATGTTCTGCACTGCATAAGAAGTAATGAGATGCCCTGATTGAGTACATTTTGCATCTTTAACACCAAAACGTTGTATTTTGGCTGAGAGTTTGATTTATAATTAGCAGATTTTCAGGCGTCAGACACAAGTTCAGCTGAAACACCGGCCTGAAAACCGGCGCCAGCACAAAATCGCTGTGTAGGTTGGTGTGTTCCTGCCTTAACGTGCCCGCCACATGGAGCTAACATTCAGCCCCCCCTGGAGGTGGCCCACAGGGCTTCGCAAGCTGGAGGAGGAAGAGCGTAAAACCTCCAATAAATACTGTTCCAGTCCCGGAGGGAAAAAAAACAACTTGCTGTAGCTTCGAGTCTACAGAGAGTGAAAGATCATTTTACCAGTGTGACGGTGTTTGTTCCACCAAAACAAAGCTGTTCATATCCCCGGGAGGAAACATGAAGATGTTCAAGTTTGGAGATGGAACAATGGAGAGTACAGCAACAGCAGGTGGTTCGCTGCATATTAAATCTGACTGCGTATTTGATTGGAGTTTAATGGATTTTATTGCAATGTTACAGCAAGTTTATTACAGAGAACCAGTCACACAACTATCGATCATGGGGACGAGTGGGAGTCCATCCCCCTTCGTCAGCAAAATAACCGAAATACATCCCCCCTTGTTAACCTGGCATCCTCCGATGTCCCCTTACAGTTGCAGAGACGCCCTCAGCTATGTTTCATAGGGTTTTGATCACGAGTTGTTCAACCACTGAGTTGCATTCTGCTGACCTGCAACTATTTAGCTCGATAGAAGCACATTGTGCACCATATAATGTATGATGATAAGTATTTTACTACTGCTGCGTTGTCTGTCAATTTACATAAACATTGATTGACAGATCGGCCTACATATCCGCCATCTCACGTCGTACACTCATGGTTTTGAGTCACGGCTTTTTTGATGTAGGCTATCTGAATTTGTCTTTGTTGCTTTATTCTTACAGGATACGCAGGAAGGCGACCGACAGAATTGCCGTCTTCGCTAGTTCGGAAGCGGTTTGGGGCAGGAAGTGACCATATTTGGACGAGCTGGGGGAGGAGCGAGTGGTGGCTCTGACTCGGATCTGTTTGGAAACCCAGGCACTACGCCCCGCCCACCTATAACGGAAACTTGACTGCACCACAGACCTGTCAATCAAACAAACACGGCCCCAAAAACTCGTCTTTTCGAGGCCAAATATCCAATTAATGGACCATCAGGGAACTAATAAGAAGGAGTGACTTTAGCAAACAAAACCACAATAACTTGTGGAAAAAAAATTATTTACTTTTGTATTTGATGAGGGAGGTTGAATGGGAGTCTATGGAGCCGGAGGCCTTTTGGAGTCGACCCCTAGTGGCACGCGGTGGTATTGCACTTTATGATACTTCAGAATTTTTTAGACCCAGAAGCTCCGTCACACTTTTACATACGATCTGTGCTTCAAACCAACGCTTTATCCAACATTTTTAGCAAACAATAGTCTGACTAACATGTTTTTTTTGCCATATTTTCCAGTCAGTTCTACAACCACTCTCCAGCGCTTCAACTGAGACGGTAACCGGTCGTTTTGAGGTCGAGGTGGAGGTCAGCACATTCCCGTCACTCCTTTAGATATTTATTTCTCCTCTTTTTCCCTTAAAGGACACATAAGGACAGCACACAGCTGAATGTCATTTGTATGTATATATTGGGGCGCACAGTGTTTCTAATATGGCCGACCGCAGTGAACCGGCCATCCAGATGTGTCTCCACAAACTGTCATATAACTCTTCTCCTGGTAAATGAGCCAACACAGTCTGCAGCAGCCAGACTTTAAAAAAAATTTTTTTTAAAAAGGGAGCTCTGAAAACATGCAGACGGATAAATGTTTAGAGGGTGAACCCATGGGGTGACGGAGTCGTGACTCAGACGTGGGTTGTGTTATTGTCTTTCGCTCGGTACCACCAGGGGAGACGATGTGGTGGTCCGAACCTGTGACTCCAGTTTTCCTCACTTTCTCCCGGTCAGACGTTTGCATCGAGGGGCCGTCGTGCCTGAGGGTCAAGACGTAAACTTAAAGATGACATGAAGAAGCTGCCTGTCGTATAAAGGGACCTCCCACAACTATAGGATGTGAAGATGACCCCGGAGCGCGACGCTGAGGCCGCCGTGGGCTTGATGCTTGTCGTGCACAGTCTCAACACTTTCAGGAACAGAGAGCTCAGTGAGATCACAATGCTCCTCTGTACAGCTGGGTTTTAATTGAGCTTTTTCTGCAGCAGCATACTGTGTTTCCACATTAAAACACTTAATCGTGCAGTTACCAACATGCGCACACATCCACACACAAATACATTAATGATGTCATATTTACTCGGCAGTTTCCCGTGTCTTTTTTTATTTTTATATTGGAATTAACAGATTCAGTTTGCGTGCCCTCATTCTTCTCTTCAGGAGGTGTAATGTTTGCTGTATTAACAAAAACCAGGAAAAAACACACCTGCAGTTAAACAGTGTTTGACGCAGGTGAGTTTATTTGGGGGAGGAACGTGTTTGACAACCTAATTATCTGAAAAACAACAACAACAACGTAATAAAAAGTGTTCTGTCGTTGGATGCTGTATTTGCACTGGTGAGTGACTGTGTGCTTTATTTAGCTGACAACAATATTAGCACGGAGAAATGTCTTTTACTGACTTTTCACTGAGGAGAGCTTCATAATAGGATCTTCATCAGCTGTTCTGGTCTACAGAGAGTTGTGCAGAAGGTGCAGAAGCGCAGCTTGTTAGATGATGAAGCATCTTTACGGCCGCTGCGACAGACTGCAGCGTCTGTGTGCAGAAAGACACCTGGACAGCAAACTGAGTCCTCTGTCTCCTGCCTCGTCTCCTCTCCGACTCCTATACGTTGCATTTTTGCATTTTATGAATCTTTCTTCTTATTTTTCATGCTTGTCTTTTTAGCGCAGCCACAGTAAGACAACGTATTGAGAACAAATCTTTGAGTTTTTGCGTCCTCGTGTGAGTCAACAGTTCAGGAAATGGAAAAAAAAATACAAAGTCAGACTTCACTGAGAGGAATTTTTCCTTTCTGACTGTTTTTAGGTGCAGTTTCTTTGTTGTTATTTCCTCTTCTACACAAATAAGATGGAGGAAATAATTTGATCTTTACACAGTGAAACATTATCAGATGGATTTCTAAATTTTAGCTTTCAGGAAAATCTGTAAAATGCGGTTTACATGTTATTTTCGGAAGAATTTTCAAGTGCAGGAAAACAGACAAAATGTCTCTTCCCGTGTGTGTGTGTGTGTGTGTGTGTGTGTGTGTGTGTGTGTGTGTGTGTGTGTGTGTGTGTGTGTGTGTGTGTGTGTGTGTGTGTGTACGTACTAACTTAATGGAAATGGGCCAAAATGGGTCTTTTCCCTTTTGCCCGGTCGGACCGATGTGTGTTCAGAGGGCCGGACCGGTCGGTGGGAGTGTATCACAGAAAAGAAGGAACATATAAAGGACGTCAGGGGGCTGACGAGTGGTCTAACTACCAGTTTTCGTGTCTGTCCATCTGTCCGTCAGCTGCTTCTGTCCCACTGCTGCTGTTTGGGTTTTTGTGTGTCCGGTACCCGGGTCGCCTCCATCATGCTGGTTCGAGCTCTGCTGCAGACGTCGCTGGTTCTCTGGTTGACTCAGCAAACTCTGCAAGGCGGTAAGAAACGCACAGGATCACATGAGCAAAGACACAGAACAGGATTTATACACAAGGACAATAACAGCTAGATTTAAAAATGTTTTGACAAACGTGTTTTAAATGTATCTTTGCATCTCATTCTTTATAATTCCTCGATTATGAATTAGTAGAAACATAATAATTTCATGAAGTCCAAGTTTATCTGATTTGATTGATGTAATTCTCACTGATATAATTCACTTTTTGTGTGAGAAAATTCTATTTAGTGACTTGTTTCAAGGCTAAAAAGCTGCAAATGTGGAATATTTGTTGAAATAAAATTTTTTAGCCTCGTAATAAAAACTTGCATTTATGTGTCGCCAAAATTTGATTTATTTTAGCTTCAGTTTGCAATTTTGAGTGACGCAAATTAGATGACTACAGTCGGCGCTGTGATGGATCTTCAGTGACTCATTCTCACTCACCTGTTAAATATCATGTATGTGAGACTGAGGAAGACTTCGGCTCCAACGACCCCGCCAAGTCTCTGCGGTTGATGTCATCTGATTTCACTGAATCAAAGGATCCGATGAGAAGGTGGCGGAGGCCGGCAAAATGTGACGAGCAGTCGCGAGAAGAGCCGACGGGCTCCACTTCGTCTCGTCGTGTGTCCATCAATGGACGTCTGTCTCTCGCTCTGCTGTCGACCAGTCAGGCTGCAGCAGGCTTGAAACCCTCTGGTGACATGTGCAACATGATTCTCATGATTTTTTAAGTAATTCATAGTTTTTACTTTATCGTCGATACTTAAAGGGTTAATAATGTTGCCGTAGAAGAAAATTTACCACAAAATTGCACACAATCAGGTTGCAAAAATCTTGCAAAAAGCATGTTAATCTTCTTGCTCACTTGCACATCTCAGGTGTGCTTCTTTATTTGCATTATATTCATCATTTACATACAGTGGATGCAGGTTTAACATAAATATTTGTACTCTCCTCTGTTTACTGAGTCTATAGTTTAATGTTTTCATGTACTATCTATTTAATTCAATTTCATTTCATTTCTACTCAAACAAACTTGATAGTTTTTGTGTTTTGTCTTCTGTATGAGACCTTTTTTTGGTGAACATTATTGCATTCATGCTTTGTTCTTTTTTGGCAAAAAGAAAACTGAGAGCATTTTGTTTGACTGTTTTCAATGTTTCAGGGGTTAGACCTCAGAGTGTGTCCTGGGGGAGAGTGCTGCCAGCCAGAGGTAGGCCACCAAGCTTTTCATTGTTTTTAACGTCTTGCTTGTTGAATTACTGTGAAACCAAAGAGAAAGATAAGCGGTTATTTGGAAGCAGCCTGGAGGTGTTGTCTCTCCTGTCAGTCTGGCTAACGACTGCACAACAACATTTTACGTGAAATTTGCTCGAGTGTCTCATTTTTTCATCTTTTTTTTTCTTTTTACTTCAGGTGTCGGCGTCGGAGTAAAACCTGGAGGTTAGTCGTCTTCTTAGCACATTAGGAGTATTATCTCTTCATCTTTTATTATCTTAACTACATATATTTTATTGTTGTCTCAACCAGTTAACCTTTTTTTTTGTGTGACATCCTGTCGCTTGTAAAACACTTTGAATCCCATTTGATGTGCTTGAGAGGTGCTCTACAAATACAGTTTGATTGAATTGTGAGGAGCGGATTATAAAATAATGCTTAAGAGCAGCAGAGATCAGCAGCACATACAGATGTTGTAGCATTTACAGATGTGTCGAGAGGTTATTCATGTCAGTCATGTCATAATATATCCATACAGTTCAAATTAAACGTGAGCTATCGCTTTAGATGGACATATGCCCCATGAGTGGAATATATTCTGTATAATAAATGTAAAAGGAGTTAATATTTCCTGCTTAAACTTCTTTTCTTTGTGGTCTCAGTCACAGGAGCCCTCGGAGCGCTGGGGAGCCGATATGGCAGCAAAGCAATGAAGGCTGGAAGTATGATTCGATTCAATTCAATTCAATTCAATTCGATTCAATTCGATTCGATTCGATTCAATTCAATTCAATTCAATTCAATTCAATTCAATTCAATTCAATTCAATTCAATTCAGTCTTATTTATAAAGTGACAAATCAAAACACAGGTTATTTCATGACACTTAACACATTAAAGTCTTGACAGCAGAACTTTACGGAGAAACCAACAATTCAACAATTCCCACATAAGCTAGGAGGGAAAAACTCCTCTTTAAGGGAGAAAAACCTCCAACAGAAGGAAGGAAAACTCAGATAGAACCAGACTCAGAGGTGGGCGGAGCATCTGTTAACAGAACCAGGATCAGAGGTGGGCGGAGCATCTGTTAACAGAACCAGACTCAGAGGTGGGCGGAGCATCTGTTAACAGAACCAGGATCAGAGGTGGGTGGAGCATCTGTTAACAGAACCAGACTCAAAGGTGGGCGGAGCATCTGTTAACAGAACCAGGATCAGAGGTGGGCGGAGCATCTGTTAACAGAACCAGGTTCAGAGGTGGGCGGAGCATCTGTTAACAGAACCAGACTCAAAGGTGGGCGGAGCATCTGCCTCGACCGGTTGGGGTGAGGAGAGCAGAGAGAGAAAAGGACAGCATAGAGATAGAAGACATGAACTCAATCTGTTTAATTTTCTGCCAACAGTATTGTCTTAAATTTTTTACTTTTAGATAATTCATGTTTGTGTTTTTTCTTTTTTTCAAATCTCAGTTGGACGTTATCCTGGGGCTCAGCTTGGCCTCGGTAAGCACATTTTCATGTTATAATTACAAAATATAAACTAAATTCTTATTTTATTTACATGAAAAGAGGAACAAAAATTTTTTTAAATTTTTTTTACTCTTTCATTCAAGGTTAAAACTATTCACCGGAGCTCGTCCATCTCGTCGAGAAATAAAGTGTCTAAATTCTGTTCCTTGTTGATAAACTCTGTTCATCAACATTAAAGTGACTTTTCTTCCATGTTTCCACAGGAGGCTACAGAGCTCTCGGACTAGGAGGCAGAGCCGGCCTGAAGCAAGGCGGATATGGAACCCCGGGAGCCTACGGTGCGTCATCAAACCCTCACATCCTGCTTTTCATCGTCTCCCGTTGTCGATCGCTCACTTTCTCCTTGTGGATAATAAAATAAATCGCCATCCACGACATTAAGATGTCCAAAATGTTCCATACATCTTTGCTGTCATTGCAGGTGCCAGTCTGGGCACAGGGATGGGACTGGGGGCCGGACTGACCAACGGACTGGGACTGGGTTTGGGCCAAGGAGGGAAACGTGGTGAGAAAAGATGTCTTCTAACAGTTGATATTTTGCAGAATTCAATAAATGCAGAAACACGTGCCTCCAAAAAAAGATATCGTATCGTATATCCTCAATAAGTCTTGTCAGCACGTGTTCAAACTTTAGAGATTTACTGTGTTATTCAGAGATGAGGATGAAGACAAGTGTACATAAACAGTTGTGTATCATCTGTAAATCAATATTTACTCAGTTTTTCTTTCTTTCCAGTTTATGGCGCTGGCCTCGGCACTCTGCCAGGTAAGAAACGATCCGTTTTCCTCCATGATGTCTTTATCTCGTTCGCCCGTATGAGCGTAAACACAGAGAACGAGCGTCTGTGAGCCTCGGCTGGTTTGTTGGTTTCGATGGATCTCAGCTGAGTGGAAGTCTGTCAACACGTCTGATACGAGAGGCAGATCGCATCTCAGCAAATAAACGACGTGTCCTTGTAAAACAAAAAGAAAAAGTCTGAGGAAGATCTAAAGATGAAGTGTTGGTGTGTTTTGCCAGGATACGGAGCGATGGCTGGCGTTGGATACGGCGCAGCGCGACCAGGTGAGTGATGACTCCAGGTGAAACCTCAGGAACGATCACTGATCGCAGCGCGTCTTATCCTCGTGACACAAACACCAACTGAAGCTGCTTTCACTCATGCAACCGCAACCCTGAACTAATATGTAGACATCATCCGAAGGAGATGTATGCGAGAAAGCAAATGTCCGAATCGGTCGGACTGCACATGAAGTGAGCTTCAACCTGCCAGCTTTACTGTGCAGAGCTTTTAAAATGATCCCAGGTACGAGTAGAGAATCACGTCTGGAGGAATCAAACCTCCTGCACGCTTTAACCAGGCGACGCCTCTGAACACACTCCGACACCAACAATCTCCTTTTGTGTGCTTCCATATGTGAAAGGGCGACTGGACGATGTCTGGACCTCATCGTCTCGACATCGTCCGCAGTTCACGTGAGAAAAAGGGCTAAAGACTTTATCCACAGTGTAAAGTAAAAGTAGAGTTTCTCAGGTTGCACAAAACAGATGATATCTTATCATTTTGTCGCCGGGTCGTCTTGCGTAACAATCCCCAACATCTTTGACAAAACAACATGAATTTAGGGCCCTTTTTTTATTTGTATCATCGCCTCCACTGTCGCAGGCGGAAAACAAAGAAAAGAAGCCAACTGTCTGTCACGCCGGCTGTCGTGTCGCTTCGCACGTTCAGTGAAGTCGGCGACGGTCTCAGCAGGAGTCTTTAACTCGGGCATCTCGTCTGTCTGTCTCTGTCTTCTGTCCCGTGTTGTGTTTGTTCTCTGTAACACCGTCGTCTCAGTGATGTTGAGTTCATGTTTGATTCGCATGAAATCACATCGAGCTGTTGTGACATCATCATCATCATCATCATCATTAGCAGCAGCTTCTCTGTTTCATTTATTTTGTGCACAGACGAGATCCGACGTTCGTCTGTTCGTCTGTCAGAGTTTCGTCTGTGCTGCCGTCGTCTGTTTGAGTCGGTCGGTGTCTTCGTCTTTAACGCTGCTGTGTTTCACAACAATTTGGGATGGCGACGTTTTGTTGTCATCACTGCTCTGACTGAATGAGGAGTCCTCTGTGTCCTCAGTGAGTCTGTAGTTGTGTGTTGTCTCTCTCAGTCCCTGATTATGGTGATAAGTCTGTCCCTTCAAACTGGACTAATTTGTGGCCATAATGCTTTTTGTCTCGTCGTCTTTGTTTGGTTTTGAGTGTCCGTCAGCTCTAATAAATGTGTGGAGGATGTGTTGCATTGCACTGAATGCTCCGCTACACACACCGCTGACTTTTAAGTAGTCTCTGAATTGAAGTGCAGAACAGTGAAGGCTTGATTCCACCGGAACCGGCTGCAAAGCGGCCCCAGGAGCATTCTGGGTAATGTTTTAATTTTCTTAGCTCCGCTTCGATAAAATTACATGTTCCATTTATTTCAAGTCAATCGGTAGAGAGTAAAGCAGCTGGACAGGAAGTCAGAGGAACGGCATGGAGAATTTGGTCATTTTTCAAAATAAGAAAACATTTGCAGACTCGTATATCACATCAGCACGAGAACAGGAGCACAACAGCAAAGTAGGACATAACAACAATAAATATTAAACGGGCATAAAAAGAAATCGTTTAACAACAATTACCTGCTAGGGCGCACAAAGATTAAGGAAAAATCTGAAAGCCGAACAATCGTCAGCCAAAACTCTGCTTTTGAAATGCTGAAAAGTCGTACCGAGGACCCAACAAAGCGGACCGGTGCCCGGTGGAGTCCGCGGCTCTTTCGTTTAGCCACCGCGGCTACTACAGTTTGCTGTTGAACCTCAAAGAAACTCTGTTTCCAACCAGAAGGTGTGAATGCATGATGATATTTCTCTGCCAGGTGCGTCTGCAGCAGACCTTGGCGGACCTGAGGTGGCCGGTCTGGGCCGAGCCGTTCAAGATCTTAAGAGAGAAAAGAGCAGAGCTTTAGGTCACTCGTACGGAAAACAAGACGGGATGCTCGGACCCGAAACGCCCGGCGTGAGGAGAAGCGACATCCTCGGTGCCGCTGCTCCCGAACTGTACGCAGGAAGAGACGTCAAAAGCCTCTTTCCGGTCGGTCGGTCGTCAAGTCTCGGACCCGCAGCACCTCTCGATAAACAGAGTAAACTTCTCGGTCTGGCTGTTTCACGAGCACACGGAGGACAAGTCGTCTCTAATAGAAAGGCAAGTCATGAAGCCGCGGTAGCAGCAGCCGGTGCAAGAAGACCTGCTTCTCCACAGGTGCACAGAGACTACCAGTCATCTATTCAACAGAACCAGAGAGCCCCAAACTGCAGATCCCTCGTTGATCTACCAGACGGACTGGAAATCAATCAGTATGAGCTTTTGGGTTCAGAAATTGACCGGACTCAAGGAGGTTTCGTGCCTCAGACGCACGTCGGTAAAGAAGAGAAACATCTGGGACGCACAACTGTACAAGCACAAGGAGAGAGAAGCCCTCAGCTGCTTCCTTTACAAGCTCAAGATGGCCGAAGCAACGTTCACTCGACTCCACAGGTTCAGGGAGGCAGGGATTATTTATCTGCTGCGGCCGAGAGGCCGAGTGTCAAAGGACTCGTGGCTAAAGGCACAAACGGACTCCAAATCCGCGGGACCGTCACGGTGGAAAACCGTAATCCCGGTGCCGCAAGTCTCCAAACACAAGGAGCGGGACGCTTCGGACCGGTGAACCCAGGCGGAGCCCACAGTTTAGGCGTGGCCTCGGTGAGAGGAGGGCAGGAGGCTCAAGGCTTTACAGCAGACGGTCAGGATGTGAACCAGCCTCCCCAAGCTGACTACAAAAAGTCAAAAGCTCTCGGTGTCCCAGGGCAGACTGGGAGGAGTAACCAGGCAACAAGTAAGAGCAAAGATTTGTCTTTTTCACCATCTGAATGTCTTTTTACATTTCTTGTTTTTTTTTTTTTTTATGGCCCATTCTTGACTTTGTTATACTCGTCTTCTAAATTCCCTTTTCTAGTAGTTATCGACAGGTTATTTTGTATTTGCCTTCAAATTTTCCCGCCATTTCCACAGAGGAAACCTGTGCTGCAGTCAGGTTTCTGCAACAGGTGGGCGGGGTGGTGGTGGTGGTGGGCGGGGCGGGGGCGGGGTGTCCACCGCTGGCCCCTCCCCCCATCTCGTTCAAATATGGTCACTTCTGGCTCCGAACTAGCAAGATGGCGACGGCCAAAATCCAAAATCGAGGCTTCATAATGACATTTCACAAACCAGTGGGTGACGTCGCCGTCAGCCGGAGGGGAGCTCCTGGTTTTAACTTCTTGTCGGGTCATTAACACAAACATGTCCTCTGGATTTGAGCTGCAAAGTGTAATAAGGGCGCTGAACGCATTGATTAGGTTGGTTGACTTGGTAATTAATGGATGGATATATTTTGTATTGATGTTTGTCCTTTAGTATCTGTGTTATTTATGAAGCCTTGTGGTCTCTCTGTGCTGCTCTTGTGCTTTTCTCCGTGTTTTGGAGAGTTCGGTATAATTTATCATTTTCGTAATGACGTCAGTATTTAGCCATGTCAACGTAATGATGTCGCTGAAAAGCGGCTCCACGGTGGGAACTGACGTCATGTTAGTTTTAACTGAATACCTGAAGGAAAATATGCTGACATATAAATCTATAACACTTATTTTGTTTCAGTTGTATGTTCATGAAATTAAAGAGAGAATATTTTTTCAGTATTTTGTCACATCGCAGAAATACCGTGACATTATTTTAGGACCTCATCGTCCATTCAACTTGACTCTGAGACATTATATCTCACAAAACATACTTTATTATGCTCTTACTGTTACTGTATGCTGTTTTTTTCCCCTGTTTTTTTTCCGAGCCCTGATTTACGACATCATTAATCGTTCGTGGGCTCGTCACTCTTCAAGACGCTGCAATGATCCTCGGTGCATTTGTCCACGGAGGATGTGTCTAATATTCACTAATACCTTAATCCGTGCACTGTATGGCTTATGTTTGCTTTGGTTTGATGCAGTTGGTGATGACGTAATCACCGATCCAGATGTGTGAACAAAGAGGTTCAAATCACAGTTACAAATCTGGACTTCATCCGATCTGTGCTGATTAATCTCACGTTTACATCACATTCATACCAGTTCTGCAATACTTGGGTTTTGCTGTGAGCCACTTTAAAGTATAACAACGTATGACTCAGCGTTTCTCTGTGGGTTACCTGTGACTCATGCAGAGTCTTTCAGATGGTCATGTGCTGGATCTTTTGAAAGTTCAAACATCTGGTGTTGTGGTTTTTAGAGTTGATTCCAGGAAAGATGTCGCCCCGTGGAAAGGATGCTAAAAAAAAACTAAAAAAAAACGACTGGTGTCACGGCAAAGTGTGTAATACACACGCTCGACCACTCAAGGAAAGCGTGTGTATTACACGCTTTCAATTTGAAAAGACTTTAAATCCAAAGCCACAGGTGTTGGCACTCGTCTTCTGTAAAACACAATACGGTTTAAAGCGCCTTCATCCCCCAGTAAGCTGTCGATGATGATCCTGAACTTGTGTTGACCTTCTTCACAGGTTACGTCGGCGGAGCAGGAAACTATCAGGGAGCCAGCCTCGGCGCTGGAGGCTACGGAGCAGGTGATGTCGCCTCTTTCTCATCCGCAGCGCATCAATACTGATGTTTTAGTTCAAGACGAAGTGTAACGAGAGAAAAAGTGGACATCCGGTCGGATGAGTCAAACACAGGATTTGTTATCCGGGACACCGGAGATCAAGTACACACAAAAGTTAACTTATTTGAAGTAATTCAACTTTTGTAATGTCTTTAAAGTAACTCGTGAAACATCACGTGACTTTTTTATTGAAACCCAAAAAGTCTTTTCCTGAACGAGTAGTTCTGTTTCCACCAGCGTGCTTCGACAAAACAGCAGAGTTTGACGTCCTGGGTTTAAAGATCTGTTGATGTACTGAATATTTAAAGCTTTCCCGTGTGCCGACCACAGGTTTGGGACAGGGAGCGTACCTGGGGGGGCCGCCGGGAAACTTGGAGGTAAGCGCGTCCATTTTCCTTCACGACTCCTTTCTTTGTTTCAGAGATGAGGATTTACGTGCTCACTCAACCGCCACTCTCGTTTCTGTCTCTCTCCAAAACACATCTTCCATCGTAGCAGCGGTCGGCCTCGGACAGGGCGGGTATCCTCAAGGTGAAACTTCATCTATTCTCTCTTTCTCTCTTCATCAACTCTTCATTTATTTAATGACTAGTTTGAAATTTGTCAGGAAACATCTTGATTCACTTTCCCGCTGAGTTACGTTGCGTTCAGGTTGCTGGGAAATGGGAAAGTTACGATTTGGTAACCTCCGAGAGCGTTTCCATGACGACAACAAAGCGGCAACACGGCAGACAAATCTCTCTCTGAATAGAGAAAAGTGACAAACAACCTCGTCATCACACATGTAAACCGTCACACGGACAAAACGGAGCTCATCATTGTTTGTACGTTACGTTTCTACGAGTCGTTTTCATCAGCCGTCATTTCTCCCACTTTGAGGTCGCATCTTTGAACGCACCATCAGATACTGATGTTGATACTGCTTGATGCTTCCTTCTGATGCACTCAGGCTGGTTGTTTCCCTTTTGCTTTTAGTCTTCGGCCTATAAGCTAACTGGCTGCTGGCTAAAGCTTCAGATTTAACTCAAACTTTTGTCTCATGATTTAATTTGTGGCAAAAAAACCCACAAAGCAAACAAACGTAATCCCCAAAAATGCAAAACCTTTGTTTATAAGAGCCTTCCTGCCAGACTCAGGGATCCTGTATGCAAATGTGGAGGCTTGTCAGAAAACACTAGCAGAGATACTTGATCAGAGAATCGGGACTTTCTTTTGCCTCCATTTGAATCCTGTTGTTGAGATTATAAGCGACGCTGAGGACTCAGCCAGACGGCAGGAAATCAGCTGCTGCTTTGCCTTGAAAACCAAACATTTGCTCGTGAGTCACTCTAGAAAAACAGAAAGAGTGAGTTCATCTTCGCCTTGTTTCGAAGGTGTCGTCTGAACCTGCTCGAGTGCTTCTAAAAACAGACAAATAGCAAGAAATGATTGCTCAGAAATAGTTTCACCTGCAAGAAAATCCTTTGTTTGACCGATTTAGAGCCAGAAAACCTTCGTATTTGTTCACCGTCCAAACATGGCGTGTTGTGATTGTTTGTCATCTCAGGCTACGGCGAGGGAGTGACAGGATACCTCGGCGCTGCGGCGGGCAACGGCTACGGTAGGTGTGACCTCACCGGCCCTGCGGTGAGAAAATCCACCGGTTGCTTTTCTCTCAGAGTCAAACTGTACAAGTTTCAGATGGAAAAACAAAGACGGTTTAAAAACATCAACAGCGTCACTGTGTGTTGATGTTCAGTTTGTGAGGCGTTTCCTTTGTGTTGAGTGACTTTGGTCAGTTGTCGCCGTTGGCTGCTCCGTCTGCAGGTGTTTTTCATGCATAACCCTCTTGAATGTTTCCCCCACATCTGGTGTATAACTGTAATCTGTCCGTCTCTCAGCAGGTCACGGGAACGGGTACGGTGACGGTTATGGAGCCGGTGAGTACCGTCTTGGAAAAAACTTCAAAGGGGGGTTTCAAAGTTTAGACTTAAAGCTCACAGAACATATTTAGTGCTAATTAGACTTATGTTTCAGGGCTTGGTTACCCTGCAGACTTAGCTGATGTGGCTGAGAGCAAAGCAAGGAAGAGCGAAGGTAACCGTTTTTTTTGGAGGCGTTGTAACGATGAGGCGGTGATGGCACTAACCCGTAGATGCTGAAAAATGCTGCTTCCTGTGACCGGTGCGGTCGTCCATCCACCGGGTGTCGCTGTTGTCTCTCATTGACCGAAGCTGACCAGTTTGATCTGGTAGTTTCTGACTTCCTGCTCCTATAGATGCTTTTTTTTTTTTTTTTTTTTTTTTTTTTTAACGCCGTTTAATTTGAAGGTTTCCTGTGAGTCGATAAATGACCGAGCAGCGTCTAAAAACCTGCAAGTTTTTCAGATTTTCTTTTCTTTTTTTTTCAGCTCTCGGTACAGGAGGTTACGCTGGACAGGTTCAAGGGGCGTACGGTAAGAGAAGGACGGTGCGGCAAACAAGGACACAGATATGTTCCTCCAGCTGCCAGACAGTCACGTTAACAAAAGCAACAGTACAAGGGAACACTAAAAAGTAGTGCAGATATCTTTATTAAGGCTGCATAATTCAGTTAAAGGACAAAGTAAAGCTAATATGAATCACGGCAGCAAGGCAAGTTTACTTATCGTTATTTATTAGTTAGTTATCTAATAACCAACAGTTTCCTTCAGAATAAAAGCTAAAAAACAACCAAAATTCACATTAAACTTCATCAAATCAACAACATAACCTCCCGTTCACCAACGATAGTTCAGTGTGAATATATTTTCAGACGCCCCTCTCGTCCTCTTCACAGGAGCGCTCGGTGCAGGCCTGGAATCCACTGCTGGTAAATTTGGTGAGCAGCGCTGACATGACCTCATCCTTCTGTCACATTATTAGTCAGGCTTCTGTCGATGTGGCTTTCCACCAGTCAGACTCCAACGAGCGGAAAGCACTGAGCTGACTGATAAACCGTGCAGGTTGAAAAAGGGGGCGAGGTGAGAAACCCAAGTGACTCTTCTTCTCTCTTTTTTTGTTTTGTTTGTTCCTGCAGGAGCAGGAGCTGCTCAGGGTCCCTACGGTAACGCTCCGGTGATTCCTGCTGGGCTGGAAGGTAGGAGCTGCAACTGCACTGTAGAACAGATGATATTAGCTTGTTGACACCATCAACAAGTACAAACCACAGGTGGAAAGATGCATTAAGGACACATTTGGAGGTCTGGGACACATATGACCAAATCATTTTAGCAGTTTGAATGCAAATACGTCCTCGACCACCTCCTCAACTGATATTTCTCTGAATAAGCAAAATAAATACTGAACTTCACACAAAGTAGGAAACTGGTCGCTGTTTACTGAATAAAAACATCAGACCTCTGTTTCACCAAAGCCTCCTCTGTGTTTAGTTTCATTATTTAATCTGTAATTTGCCAAAACTGTGGAAGAAGCCCCACGCACTCGCACAGTTCATTTACCCACCGCAGCGCAGAGCCCAACCCTCTCAAACCTCCTGGAATGATTAAATAATCTGGGCCTGAAACTTGAGTATAAAAACGTGAAATATGTCGTAAATTTCTAATAGAAAGAGCCCTAAAATGAGCAAATAGTGAGCCGGGAGTGTGTGAAACGCTTGTTGCTCCGACTCCTCCTCCTTCCTTTCTGTTCAGGTTCATGAGTTTATAAACCGCGCTCGATGTACGTTCATTTACATATAAAGCGGTGAAGTGAGATCCGATCACAAGCGGTCACTCGAGAGGCTCGATGATGTGACAGTAAAATATTCGGCCTCCGTTACAGATCCTTGTCACAAGTGTCAAAAGAGTCATACCCAGATTTGAGGATTCATTACAGAAGATGTGTGTTTATAAAGTTGTATAAAGGATTGATATCAGTTTATTTTTTTTTACTCTTTAATATCGGCCCCAAAAATCCAATATCAGTTTAACCCTTTATAAAAATGGCAAACTGACATATATACACTTAATATTTTGAAAAAAATTAAGATATAAAGTATTAGTATAATTAATGTCACTATATTAGTATTAAGTATTAGTATTTGTTTTAGCTTTGGAGGTGCTGTATGGGTGACAGACACAACCGGTGACATAATAATGGAACAGAAGTGATAAAGGTCGTTTTCCTTTTGTTTTTAACCCCAAACTCTAAATGTTTAACTGCTCCTTTACCGTGCAACAGTACTTCTTACTCCAGTTGAATGAACTCACGCGGATCAACATGAAGTTAAACTGATAAGAAAGCAGACTGAACCATCGTATCTCAGCGTCCATGTTATAAACACGAAACACTTAAATACGACAATCTCCTTTTGTGCAGCTACAGCAACAGTTCAAAACTCATACTTAACTGAATTGTCCCCCCCTTTCCCCCCAAACACCCCACCCCCTCAGGTGATGGTGGCTACCCGTATGCTGCTCAGCATCTCGGGGCTGAAGGTGCCAAAACCGCCAACAAGTATGGTGAGTGATGATATGTGAAGCTAAACTGTGAGAGGTCTGCGTGAGATGGAAAAAGTACCGTTAGGAGGGAAGTGTGGGGGGTGTTGGTGGTTTTATTTATTTAACTACTGAAGTCCTGCTGAGTTTAAACAGAAATTAATAATAAACTAATAAGACTGTGTGTGTTTCAGTGTGTTGTGTCTGTCTGTGCTTTATTTCTCTGTCGTGACTTCGTCTTTGTTTCCCCGTCGGGTTGTTTCAGGAGCCGCTGCAGGATATGGACCTCAGCAGCAGACAGGTGGGTTTCCGTGCAACTAACACACACACACGCACACGCACACACACACACACACACACACACACACACACACACACACACACACACACACACACACACACACACACACACACACACACACACACACACACACACACGTCATTTCACACAAGTCTCAAGACCCCTCACACCAGTGCATCAAAGCTGATTGCATTGTGTGACAGTAAAAGCTGTTTTTTTAAGTGTGCACACTTTTTGCCAGCTCTCCCCAAACTCATAATAATAATATATTTTTGCGTATTTGTATCCTCTCCTGGTCTTAAAAGTGTCATTTGTGTGTGTTTGTGAAGGTTATGGTGCACAGTTAGGAGTGACTCCAGATGGTGAGCACCACTTCCTCGTTCACGATCAATTTCCTTTTTAGTCGCGTTTGTGTGTTCTCGGGTGATATGACGCAGCACACGCAGAGGAGCAGACACTAGCTCAAAAATAACTTTTCATTTCTTAATTATCGTGTGGTCCTGAACGTCTAAATAAACAAAAGTCTGCTCAAACATGAAAACTGTATTCGTAGCAAAATGAACTCGCTTTTGTTCTTTTAACTTGCTTTTACTGAAACTGCCAGCGCACTAAAAGTACAACCGCATGCTTTATGGATCGTTTCCCTCTCAAAGATTGAACGTAGTTTGTCGAACCTCTTTTCTTACCGCTCCGGTTCCCTCTGATTTCTAACGCCAAACTGGGCCGGTCCTTTCACAGGAGAGCAGAATGGCAAATATGGCGGCGTGAACGGGGCCCTCGGTAACGGATACAAAGGTGAGAATGACAGAAAGAAAAAAAAATCCATTTAAATCATGAATACAGTTTAATCTTAAAGCTATTATTTATTAAAAAGAATATTTCACTTTGACTTTTTTCCTGTGTTTTCCTGATTCACCATCTTTGTGTCGTCCTGTTTGTCTCTCTGTGTTTAACCAGGCTGATTCAAATGAGCTGCACCTCTTCAAGTGGATCCATAAATGTCTTCAGTGTAATGAGTTTTAAAACCTTTTTAATCGTGTGTTTTCCTCTATACGTCTTGTTATCTGTTTGTCTTTTTGTTTTTGCCTCTTTTCTCTGGAAGTGGACGTGTCTGTTTCGTCTTGTTTGTCCAAAACCTGCTGTACCCCAACCGGTCCAGTTCTGTCCCGGTGGTGACCGATGAACATAAATAGATGTAACAATGTGCATGAAATTTGTCTCTCATGTTTCAAAAATTGAGATTGAAATGCTGATTTCTACTGTTTTTAAATCCAATAAATTATGTCATCAGACGATATTAAACAGAAGCTACTGACTCACAACACTTGACATCATGCTTATGTGAACACATTGTTCTCTTTAATAGACCCAACGAAACCTCATCTGCGCACAGGAAGCTTTCACCACTTCCTTTGTCATGTCAGGGCAACGCGGCCAAAGTGAAACAGAACGCTGCCACTCAATACAACACAAAAAGTAACACGATGAGACGTAAAATAGTACAAACACTTCGGATATTTATGTTTATTCTTCATAAACAAACAACAAATCACAAATTCACTGCCGTTAAAATACACAAAGCAAACAAATGTATGTTGTAAATGTTTGTATGGGCCCAATGATATGCACAAAACATCAAACATGCTCTTTCTGTATGTGTAAGTAAAATATGTTATAAAGCAGAAATAAGGTAAAAAGTAATAAAAAATCAGATGCAGAAACTTTAACATGATCTACAGCAGAGTTCCTGATACATACCAGGACACATATTGTACCTACGACTGTGTATATATAAATACATAAATATAGACTGTCAAAACAACAAAAGTATCTTACATACTGCTACTTTTATTCTTATTTTGAATATATTTTATACATTTTAGCAATGCATTTCAGTCATTTGACGTTTTTGCTCATGTTTATTATTGACACAATGCATTAAAAATGGTCACACGTTATTCTACTGTAGATTTTGCACCTATAAATTTAAGAATTAAAAGTAGATTAAAAGAAACAGAAAATCCCAAATATATAATGAACACTTTCCAGCACTGAGTTGCAGCCTTTTGCTCTTCCTGACTTTATCTATTGTTGTCCGTAAGCATTTAAAAAGATTATTAGTTATTAATAAAGCCTTTTGCCACAACACACCTGATTAAATGAATAACGCTGCAGTGTAACGCCAGACATGGGTGTCACATCACATCAGATTTCTGAGTCCCTGCAGTCAGACTCTGGTTTTTCCATGAACTTGATTGGTCCACAAACACACCCATCTCTAACAGCATGGCCTTCGGGACAGGATGGGCGTGACGGGACACATACAACCTCCTCAGACTCGGACTCATCGGCGAAGGTTTATAGTCCATGCACAGAGGTCCGCTCAGACTCGGAGCACATTTCACCTCCCATTTGTAGAACAGCCGGCCGTGCTGCAGGTTGCACAGATCCTTTGTGACTCCAGCAGACAGAGGTAGCTCACATTTTCCCAGCAGGTCGTCGTCCCACCCGCTGTCCTGATCCCAAACTTCAAACCTCACTTTAAGTCCCGTGGACAGGTCCTGGTTGCCGTAGTCGATCACCGCGGCCCAGCGTGGGTTGTTGTTGTTGTTTATGACGGGAGAACGGCGCTCCTCCAGTTTGGTGACAAACACCCTGACGTAGCCGTCCGTGGCCGTGGTGCGGTCTCCCCACAGACCCTCGGCCCGCTCTACCGTCACGATGACCCGCGCCATTCCTTTACGGGTCGGGCAGCAGTCTTGGTTCACAGCGGGGTTGTTGTGGCATTGGCAGACGCAGGGATCCCTCGAGTCGCTCTTGATGCCGACCTGACAGCTCTCGCTGCAGTTCCTCCACAGGCCTTTCTCCAGGATGTAATGGCTGATGGCGGAGCGCAGGTTTAACCGGGTGGGGTTCTTAGGAGGCAGCAACTCATGAAGCGAATTCAGGGAATATGAGACGACGTCCGGATTCTGCGGGACGGTGCTCATCCAGTCTTTGTAGGCCGATGGGTTTTTGTCAGCAGAAAAGAGGAGGTCCGGCTCGGTGGTGTGGCCGCCCTTTATTTCTGTGAACCTGCACAGAGGAGAGTTGTTTCATGAGCCGGGTTGGACTGAATAAGGTGACATGTGACTAAAATACAGGAGTTATTCCGTACCTGTCACTGAAGAGGCTGGAGAACGACTTCTTACTTTCCAATTTGTTCGAATCCTTCTTGCAGTGCTTCAATTCAGTTTTTAGAGTCGCTTTGATGTTGGCGGACGCCTCCACGTCCAGGCACATCTGCACCTCCTCCACGCTGAGCCCCTGCAGGCTGGCCTCACACTGCCTGACGCTGGTCACGGACTGAACACTTCCCCCCAGCTTCACCTGGATTGAAACACAAAAAGGGTGTGGACTTTCCATTACCAACCTGTTCCTTTTGTTGATGAGTTTTTGTTAGCTGCTGTCATTCACCTTGTTGATGTAATGGGTGCCAAAGTTGTCAATCAGCTTGTAAAATCGTGGCTTGTACTGCTGGCTGTAGACTTTGGGGAGCTGTTTCACCGCTTTGAGAAACTCTCTGTGCAACTTGGGAGTGCTGGACACTCGGTAGCTGTTCCCAAGAAAAGAAGCGTGAAACAAGTGTGTAACGGTGTTGCATTTATCGAGTGTGTGGAGATAAGTTCTGGTCTTCGTCCTCTTACCTGTAGTACTCGCAGGACATGCCGTGGCTCGTGAAGCTGAACTTGTCATTCTTTGTTTTCTCCATGGAGTATTCAGCCAGTTTAGAGTGGGTACCAGCCATCATGAGTGAGGCTCCTTTATCTTTTACTTGAAGAGCTAGATCGACCTTCCAGTTGTTCTCAACCGAGGAGGTGCTCGAACTGACCAGAGACTCGCTGGATTTGTGGAGTTTCGTGGACACCTTGGCGCTGCAGGACTGCTTCGCCCTCCAGTCCACCACCGACAAGGGCAGCTTCTGCTTTTTGTTCTCCAGATAGGGGTTGCTGCACACGGTGCACGTCTTATCCTTGCGTTTCCACAGATTCATGTCGAGCACATAGGCGCTCTTGCGCTCCATCTTGGTGATGTCGAAACCTTCTCCGGCCAAATTGGCCCCCGGAACAAATTCTGCCTCCAGACACTGTTTGGGTGTCCCTTCAGTGCACATCGGCTGCGTACACTGAGGGAGGGACAGCAGGATGCAAGCCCAGACGCAAATATTCAACAGAAACATGTTGCTGTTGAGACGGACGATGGATGCAAACTGGAAAAGAGAGTTGAATAAACATGAGCGAGTGAAGCAGTTCATTCGTACACAGTAAGTCCTTCAACCCGAACGACCATGATTGTATGTGGGGTGACCAGGTGTCCCTCTTTAGTTTTCAAACACTTCAGGACAGACACTTTTCTAAAATCTGGCTTTGCCAGTGGGTCAACTGCCAGCACCAGCTTCCTTTTCTGCTTACAGAGCACGGGACTTCGGAAAGACTAAATCTGAATCATGCATAGTCTGTTGTGTGTGTTTTCTAAGTTGGGTAGACACATCAAAACTTTTCACACAACCTGTCAGCATTGGTAACGTGTCCAATATTGTCCCACACAATCTCCCTCTTTGCTCCACATTCAGTTTGTTGGGATCTAGTCACCCTACAAACATGTCACTGCAAAGCGTGAAATAGACACGCCTGTCCACTACAGCAAAATGTGACAGCTGCGCTTTGGGATGTCCAGACCTGAGAGTTGCATGTTTTGCTGGAGGGGCGCTGTGTCTATTACACGTTTGGTAGGCGGTGAAGCTTACACGCACTTAAACGTCACATGACGAAGGATGGTGTGACCATGGTAGCGTATTGAGACCAAGTACAAAGGACATTTTTCTGCAGCATTAGGAAGAAGGAGGGGTGGTAGCATTAATCACAGACTGCAACGTGGGACTATGAGGTTCAAATTCAGGAGATGATAAAGTTGTTCTTTCGTTGTTGTTGTTGTTTTTTTGTTTTTTTTAAATCAATCTTTGAATACTTGTTCTGGGTGAGGCTTTGTGGTTTGAGTCATATTTGTACATCTAGTTTCAGTCATGAGTGGTACATCTTTATCTTCCTTTGATTCTTCCTCTTGTGGTTTCATCTCATCCACATTTAGTACTTATCTTATTACATGTCCGCTTGGCTCTGATTTATAAAAACATCACATCCCGTGTTTTATGAGAAAGAAATTATTTCATATTTTGGTCAAAAACACTTAATGTACACGGAACTTTTTTTTACTTGTTTGCCAGAAAACCTCTTTAATATCTTCTCATTTGCTCCAACGATGTCAAACTCTGGGTGGCCAAAACCTTTCCTCCAGCTAAATGAGCAGTCCTCGCTTTCAGACTCTTAGTTTCTGCCAAGTGGGTCAACTCAACATCCGTGTGGTTCTCAGATCTTCCTCTACATGACAAAGACTACGTGGCACTTTTGAATCGGCCTTAAAATTTGAAAAACACTTTCATTTGTCTGAGCTTTTTCAAACAGTAGATCTGTTGTGAAAAACAGACCTTGATTTCCTCATTGGTACCTGCCTTCACTGATTACAGGAAATACCATTTGTTTTCTCTGCCACTCTGAAGTGTGGATGAATCAGAGACCAGCAGGAAGTGCAAAGATGTTGAAGTTGTTCTCGCAGCGGCTGCGGTGGTCGAGTTTTGAAGCACAATGCACATCATGCGGTGGTCAATCCTGAAGGGTGAAAAGTTGCTCCAATAGTTTCAAATGAACTCGAGGTCTACAGCCATAAGAATGACTACAAACACACCTAAATGGAGAGCAGCGGTGAAATTGGTTGTGGTAATACCATTGGTGCTAAGAACAGAGATGAAATAAAGAATTGATTATCTGATTCTTTTAATGCTTTTCGAAGCACAGCATGAATTGTCACAAGTTTATATTTCAGATCTCTTTTGCTTCTATTCCAACTAAGGATATTTTTCTCTCATTTTATGTTCTTTATAACAATTCAAATGTGATCAAACACAAACATTGCTGCCCTCATTTAACTCTTTACTCTCAGGTCTCTACCATTTTTTAAATCTTTTTAAAATACCAGCTTCAACGAAAGTATTTTGGTCTCCACAATACGATGTGTTGAGTCAGCACTTAAATAATGCACTTTACTCACAGCATAATAACCCCCCTGAACGTTTCAAGGTACCGCTCTCACAAATGTGATGTGACTAAACTATGAACCACAGAGTTCCCAGTACTCAACATGATATTAAATCACTCACAGATGGTTGCTTATTTTCAATGAAGCGAACAGTGTCAGAAAATCATCGTTTAGACTCACCATCATGTTTCTGCTTCACGCTGCATTCGTGAAGCTGTTGTGAAAATGAACATCAGTGCTTGGTGTGTTGATGTCATAAAAGCAGAGCAGGAAAAAGAGTTGGTGGAGGGGCGTAGGCGGTGGTCTTCAAGAGAGCAGGAGGGAAACCAAAAAAAGGCAGTTTGTCAGTTTTGACTGCGATGAGCAGAAATGGTACCGAGTGGGAGGAGCCAGTGGTCGCCAAACAAACTCAGACCTATAGTGACAACATGAAAGTCAGACTGGCTTTCCAGTGAAGAAGGAACCAGAGACCACAAACTTACCGTTTCTCTGAAGTGGTGGTGGGCTGTGACCGTACGAAAGAATAGAGAAAGAGTTGAGAATGTCACAAATACTACTCCAACATAATTTCACAGTTCAACATGATAAACTGGGATGAAATGAAACTTAACCCGGCGCGAAACCAAAGTAACGGGGGACCTTTTGTACAGGAAATGCTGAAAAGTAAAATTAAAACAGTCTAAATTGGAAGACATTAACAAAAGAACGCCATATGAAAATAAGAATCTGAGTATTTTAGGATGTAAATCATCTTTTTATTTTTAAGATGCTGAACAAAAGTAAATATAAGTTGCAGAAATCCATAAAAAAGCAAACCGTTAATATTATAGTGCATACAGCAAGAACTTATGAAATGAAAACTGATGAATGCATGATTTCATACATTTAAAAAAAAGTATATCAGCACTTGAACTTTTTGCTCTAAAAACATTGAGAATCTTTTTCAGTGATGTTTTCTTTCTTCCAATAATGTCCCTTTTAAAACAATTTAAAAATATTTCAACCCTCCTAAAGTATTTTTTTCTAACAGTGTCGAATCATTATGCCCTAATTCTTGAAATGCTTTCAGCTGCAGTATCTTTTTATTTTATTGTAAATTGTTATTATAATGTGCTTTAACGATGAATAAATGGTTTGCCATAAGATTCTTGAACTTAAATATGAAAATGCACAGTATATGCAATAAAGCAGAATAAAATAAAATAGAATAATTAAATTCAAATTAAAACTAACTAAACAATAGTGCAAAGTTGTTGTTGTTGTTTTTTTTTAGCTTTTTTTAATGTTTAAACAAACAAGAAAAACAGACAACGGTGTTATTGAACATAGAACAGCAATACAAGTCGAACAGGAACTAATTAAAAAAAAGGAAATAAAAAAAATGTAAATGAACTGAATATGGAAATAATAAAATGCTACAAAAAATAAGCTTTTCAACATAAAGCAGAAAAAAAGCTGTACGTTAAAGCTGCTTTGAATCCAACTCTCATTTCAAGCTGTCTTTTCTTTCTCAAATTTTATTCTAAATTTTCAAAGAACTTAAAGAATGTTGAACTTCAATAATAACTGAACACACAAGATATAAACGATGTTTTTCTGATATTACGTTGTAGCCATGTTGTCATTTCTGTCCTAATTGATGTCTTGTGTAGATATTTAATAAGGAGTTATTAATGTGTGTTAAATCATCCTCAATGAATGTTGGTAATGCCTTAAGTGTGCAACCAAACCTCCACATTATTTTACACCACTTTTACTCCCTGCAGTCAGACTCTGGTTTTTCCATGAACTTGATTGGTCCACAAACACACCCATCTCTAACAGCATGGCCTTCGGGACAGGATGGGCGTGACGGGACACATACAGCCTCCTCAGACTCGGACTCATCGGCGAAGGTTTATAGTCCATGCACAGAGGTCCGCTCAGACTCGGAGCACATTTCACCTCCCATTTGTAGAACAGCCGGCCGTGATTCAGATAACAGACATCCTGCTTGACTCCAGCAGACAGAGGTAGCTCACATTTTCCCAGCAGGTCGTCGTCCCACCCGCTGTCCTGATCCCAAACTTCAAACCTCACTTTAAGTCCCGTGGACAGGTCCTGGTTGCCGTAGTCGATCACCGCGGCCCAGCGTGGGTTGTTGTTGTTGTTTATGACGGGAGAACGGCGCTCCTCCAGTTTGGTGACAAACACCCTGACGTAGCCGTCCGTGGACGTGATGAAGTCTCCCCACAGACCCTCGGCCCGCTCTACCGTCACGATGACCCGCGCCGTTCCTTTACGGGTCGGGCAGCAGTCTTGGTTCACAGCGGGGTTGTTGTGGCATTGGCAGACGCAGGGATCCCTCGAGTCGCTCTTGATGCCGACCTGACAGCTCTCGCTGCAGTTCCTCCACAGGCCTTTCTCCAGGATGTAATGGCTGATGGCGGAGCGCAGGTTTAACCGGGTGGGGTTCTTAGGAGGCACCAACTCATGAAGCGAATTCAGGGAATATGAGACGACGTCCGGATTCTGCGGGACGGTGCTCATCCAGTCTTTGTAGGCCGATGGGCTTTTGTCAGCAGAGAAGAGGAGGTCCGGCTCGGTGGTGTGGCCGCCCTTTATTTCTGTGAACCTGCACAGAGGAGAGTTGTTTCAACAACTGAGCCAGAGCAGGTTAGAACAAGACTCGAGAGGCCAATGCACACCTGGCATCATTATCTCACTTCGCCGCTCGGTATGCAAATGACACATAGGTTACATCACAACAATATTAGACATACAAAGTAGCCTAAATAAGCAAATTAACACAAACAAAAACAAGAGGAGAGGAGAAGCAACAGGCATTTAACGAAATGAGACACCCTTACTCACCGAAGCCTCATTTTAACACTATGAAATATGTGACATACTGTATTTTATGTTTGGAAATGTCTGAACATGGCTCAGTTCATTTGTAATTCGCAACCTGAACCGCCAGAACCCGATTGCTATGGGTCCGATTATTTAATTGTTCCAGCGTGTCGACCTCTTCTGCTGTGGATAACCGAACTGCACAAGCTTTAGGTCTGACGTGTGTCGGAAATTACTTGAGCTAAACCAAAAGAGAAAAAAAAATAAACCCAGAGGAGGCTTTGGTGAAACAAGGGTCACCAGCTTGTGATTTAAATCAGTAAACAGCTGCTCATGATGTGATCTGTGAAAAAAATGATACATACCTGTCATTGAAGTGGCTGGAGAAGGATGACTTACTGTCCGTCTTCTGCATGTCCTTCTTGCAGTGTTTCCATTGGGCATTTATTGTTACTCTGATGTTGGAGGATGCCTCCACGTTCAGGCAGTCCTGCACCTCCTCCACGCTGAGCCCCTGCAGGCTGGCCTCACACTGCCTGACGCTGGTCACAGACTGAACACTTCCCCCCAGCTTCACCTGGAATAACATATTTAAACACATTTTCTCAAAGGTAAACATGATATTTTCACTCATGCGTGTTAAAATTGTATTTTGTTTTGGTTCGACCATCATTTTGGTTCACCTTGTTGATGTAATGGGTGCCGAAGTTGTCAATTAAATTGTAAAATTGTTCTTTGTACTGCTGGCTGTAGACTTTGGGGAGCTGTTCCACCGCTTTGTGAAACTCTTTGTGCAACTTGGCAGTGCTGGACACTCGGTAGCTGTTCCCAGTGAGGCAAGAAAAGACATGAACATGAAACATCTCTACATCCGTGTTGCATTTGAGCATTGTTATCTTTGCAACCGGCCGACAGTGCAGAGGAAGGTTTATTTGGAGTCCTTACCTGTAGTACTCGCAGGACATGCCGTGGCTCGTGAAGCTGAACTTGTCATTCTTTGTTTTCTCCATGGAGTATTCAGCCAGTTTAGAGTGGGTACCAGCCATCATGAGTGAGGCTCCTTTATCTTTTACTTGAAGAGCTAGATCGACCTTCCAGTTGTTCTCAACCGAGGAGGTGCTCGAACTGACCAGAGACTCGCTGGATTTGTGGAGTTTCGTGGACACCTTGGCGCTGCAGGACTGCTTCGCCCTCCAGTCCACCACCGACAAGGGCAGCTTCTGCTTTTTGTTCTCCAGATAGGGGTTGCTGCACACGGTGCACGTCTTATCCTTGCGTTTCCACAGATTCATGTCGAGCACATAGGCGCTCTTGCGCTCCATCTTGGTGATGTCGAAACCTTCTCCGGCCAAATTGGCCCCCGGAACAAATTCTGCCTCCAGACACTGTTTGGGTGTCCCTTCAGTGCACATCGGCTGCGTACACTGAGGGAGGGACAGCAGGATGCAAGCCCAGACGCAAATATTCAACAGAAACATGTTGCTGTTGAGACGGACGATGGATGCAAACTGGAAAAGAGAGTTGAATAAACATGAGCGAGTGAAGCAGGTACTCGTTGGACATGACTTGGACACACACTCATTTTTATTTAGCATGTGAAAAGCACTTAAAATCTTCCACTTTCACTTTTGACTTTATTCTTTGTTGGATTTTAAAAGCAGTATTTCAGATAAATGTTCCATTACTAACTTCTCACCATTCATTGGCGTTTTCTCCTCCAATTTTCACTATTTAACCTTTTTAAGAAGCCGCCACTTGACACCTTTGGTCTAAATAATTTTCATCGCATATTAGAGGTACCATTTTCTTTTAAGATTTAGAAAAAAATGTCTACAAGCCACAAATCTTTGAAAATGTAATTTCGTTTTTCAGCACTGTGACCGCTCTGCCGATAAATGCTTAAATTTTCTTATTGATCTCATTTGAGCCTTTTGAAACAGTGAAACACAATCACAATGCAAGTGAGATGTGCGACTGAAAATCACGGCCAAACCATGGCTTTGCACTCGAAGATGTGTCCTCCTAATTATGCTTCTTTCCTTTTCTATTCTGGGTCTCCTTTTATTTGCTAAGCATGCGTTTTGACTTTCACTGCTATGTGGATGATACACAACATGTACGTCTCCTTAAAGCTTGAGACCACCAATGCGACTTGTGTTATGTCTGAACTACCTGGAAATTAAGAACCTAAAATTGTCCTGTAGTTAAATAACTCCGAGTCAGAGAAGATTATATTTATAATTTCGTGCCTGGTTTGGTGCCTTGTCTAAAATTGAAGTATGTAACAAGAAGTATGTAATCTTCACAATTTTTTCACACCAAACTGTGCAGTCTTATTCTTTTAAACTGAGAAATTTAAGTTTTATTCTTTCATTTGTACATCTGATGAATGTTATCCACGCTTGTACGCGTCTCGTCCAGACTCAACAGTTGCAGTGCATTTTATATTGATCACTGTAGTCAAGATGAGTTTTAAGTTCTGTTAGAAGTAGCCTCAACAATCTCAGCTGCATTTTACTGATCATCTGTCAGCTTTTGAACCAATTTAAAAAAAAATTTTTTACATCTCATTTTTAAAGACTTGCGCAGTCAAGGCTTTGCTTATATCTGCTAACTCCCAACATTTGTTCTGACATCACTTTAGGTGATTGCGTCTTTTCTGTCTGAGCCGTCCGCTATTTAAAGTAAATATACTTTTTTTTTTAAAAACACTTCTAAAAAGTAATTTTTAATCGCTAAACCAATATAATTTAGGATTTGATGTACTTTTTTATTCTGTGTTTTACTGTAAAGCGCCTCAAAATTATTTAAAAAAAAAGTTAATAGCCCTCGAAAGTTTATATGTTTTCAGATGTATTTATGAGTATAAGCCTCGTTTTCAAGAGACACACAAAATCTACACTTCAAAATGCTAATAATTCAGCAGAAACTCACCATCGTCCCATGTGTTTCTACTGCATGCACAAATCTGTCTGTGATCATCAGCAACACCTAGGCCTTTTGAAGACAAAGATGCGGAAATGGACATGATGGGCGAGGTGTCAGGAGTGGAAAAAAACCCTGAGGTTTGAGCAGCACAAACAAAAAGTAAATTTCACCTGTGGTTGTAAAGTTTTGAGAAATGTTTCACACGTGTTTCACGCCAAGTTCTTTAGACTTCTTTAACATGTACAAAGATATGTATTCATAAGATTGTGTTATGCTCTTTTTACTCCTCTTTCCCACTTTGTGTAGGCATGTTAGTCTTTTCTGAAACCCAAAATCCAATCTTTATTTATATGCTGTTAGCATGTGAGATTTGAGGAAATGCACTCAAACTACATGCGGCTGGATGATGACTCATTTGTAAACTCTTTTTTTGTAGACACTTTTTATTCCTTAATAAAAATGAAACGATGTTAGAGTCCGTATAAAAGGACCTCTAACATGTGAGTTAAACTCACAGTCTCCAATGAGGACTGACTAGCTTGGATTTTGTGTTGCCACAAAAGCAAATATTTGCATCATTATTATCTCATGTATTTATGTTAAGCAGGTGTAGCCAAACATGACTGAACAAAGAGCAGGCGTGGTCTGTGCAAACTGCTTGTGGAGCAAGACGAAACGCCCAGTAAATGTGGGAAAATTTGATTTCATATAGAATAATTCAGGTCCTCTACTACCAGAGAAACCTGCCTGGAACATCAGAGCCTCGTTGACATATTTCCCAACGTCACCAAGTGCTCGCACAATATGGAGTTGTTGGGTTTCTCTCTAATTGTAAAATGCCCTGAGATGACTTACTGTCACTATCTACTGCTATAATGTCAAGTTGAATGTGAAGAGTTGAACTTGCAATGCTGGTGACATCTAATCAAACTTTATTTAGATAGCACCTTTTAAAGATATTATATGTAATTCAAAGTGAGAAAATGGTTGAAAAATGAAATATTATGAATGTTTTGGAGACTAATGGACACCAAAATAAACACAAAATTAATTGAATAAGTTGACAACAAAAGCTAAGTAGTTAATGAAAGAAAATCAATTAAAAATTAAAACTGCACTTGCTGCACTTCGGGGATCCAGCGGGTCGGCTCTCCGATGTGCAGCATGCGAGGGTCCACATATTCCCGCTTGCAGTTTTAATTTTTTTCTTGATCTCGTTCCTTATTCTTCTTAAAAAATAAATTGGCTTTTTTCGGCGGCTTTAACATTTTCAAAAACTCATGAAAGCTGGTGGCTGACTCGTGCAAAGTTTCGTGAGGTTTGGAGCATCGTTTGACCTGAAACGTCAACTTCCTGTGAAACATCAAACTTAGCTGGCTATACTAGATACTATATACTATATACTATATACAATATACTATATACTATATACTAGATACTATATACTATATACTAGATACTATATACTATATACTAGATACTATATACTAGATACTATATACTATATACTATATACTATATACTAGATACTATATACAATATACTATATACAATACACTATACACAATATACTATATACAATATACCATATACTATATATTATATACAATATGCTATATACTATATACAATATACCATATACTATATATTATATACAATATGCTATATACTATATACAATATACTATAAACAATATACCATATACTATATATTATATACAATATGCTATATACTATATACAATATACAAATGACTTTTTTTTTAATCACTTTTTGGAGTATGACCTTTTTCTGAACTGACGTATGCCTCAGGTGGCGATCGAACTCAGTTACTGCTCACTGGGAGGCTCTAACCTCCGGATCACTGCTACTTCGTCCGAAATATGAAAAATAAAGTCATACTATAGCATTAAAATAAAGTAATGGGATTATTATTTTGAATGAAATGCTTTGTATTAGAGTTATTAAATTGTTGTTGACCTTTATTATTTGGACTCTATTTACAACACAAACCTGAAACTTGAAACCATGAACACCATGAACCATGTGGCTTACAGGGACTTGCCTTAGGAGGTCTCAACCTCCGTGAACCACGTCCTCAGGAGGTCTCAACCTCCGTGAACCACGTCCTCAGGAGGTCTCACCCTCTGTGAACCACGTCCTCAGGAGGTCTCAACCTCCGTGAACCACGTCCTCAGGAGGTCTCACCCTCCGTGAACCACGTCCTCGGGGGGTCTCACCCTCCGTGAACCACGTCCTCAGGGGGTCTCAACCTCCGTGAACCACGTCCTCAGGGGGACTCACCCTCCGTGAACCACGTCCTCGGGGGTCTCACCCTCCGTGAACCACGTCCTCAGGGGGTCTCACCCTCCGTGAACCACGTCCTCAGGAGGTCTCAACCTCCGTGAACCACGTCCACAGGAGGTCTCACCCTCCGTGAACCACGTCCACAGGGGGTCTCACCCTCCGTGAACCACGTCCTCAGGAGGTCTCACCCTCCGTGAACCACGTCCTCAGGGGGACTCACCCTCCGTGAACCACGTCCTCAGGGGGACTCACCCTCCGTGAACCACGTCCTCAGGAGGTCTCACCCTCCGTGAACCACGTCCTCAGGGGGTCTCACCCTCCGTGAACCACGTCCTCAGGAGGTCTCACCCTCCGTGAACCACGTCCTCAGGGGGACTCACCCTCCGTGAACCACGTCCTCAGGGGGTCTCACCCTCCGTGAACCACGTCCTCAGGGGGACTCACCCTCCGTGAACCATGTGTGTTGCCTCGGCGGGGCTCGAACCTGCGTCCTTTTGAAGACATTGCTCGGTGTCGGTCGAAGACCGCTGGACTATCTTTCTATATTATTATCGCTTCTACTTTTTCTATTTTGTCTGTGTTGGACCGATTTGGATAGTTTTTTCAATTTCGTTATCTTCACCGTTCAACGGCAGTAAAGGTACGCTGAGCTGGGATTTTATTTTGAAAACAATGACCGGAAGTGCCGCCGGTTTTGTTCCGTGTACCTTGACGCCACCAGGCGATGCAGGAGACCAGAGGCCGCCGGAGGAGACTCCGCATTCCCGGGAACAGCCAGCGAGAAACAACGGCGGAAGAAAAGTGGAACAAACCGATGATGAAGAAACCAAATAAAAGCGTCCCGGAGCGGGCTGTGTGTGTTCGGACTCATCCGGGTCAAACATCCGCTTCTTCATCCCCGTTCACCGGTCGTCGGTAGCCGACTTGCCCGGCTTGCTAGCCCGCAGTCCTTCAAAAAAACCTCCGCTCCTCAATCACGGATCTCATCCGGTTGTTTTTTTTTAGTTTTTTTTTAACAGAATCCCGAAAGACAGCCGGCGTCAAACGGAGCTCACTCGGACACAACGGCGCCCGTTTCCCGTCGTTGTGAGCGGAGGTTTTCACCCTGCTGGTCCTCCGCTGCACATCTGACCGCTGCGGATCGAGCTAGCCTCACCTGGAGCCGGATGGCGGCGCGGCTCGCCCCTCGTCCCCGCCCGGGACGCGCTCCAGCCCCGGGATGCTAACCGACGAAGGACGTGGTTTTAACATGAAAAGCAGGCTGCTCCGCGGCGCCGCACGGACACCTGCTCGATGCCCCGTGTAGGGACCGTCCCGAGCTCGCACCATGCGCGTGGCTGGCCGTGTCTGTCTCCAGCCCTCCGGATGACACCGGTACCGGTACCGGCGGTTCAGAGCAAACAGCGGCGGCGCGGACGCTCCGTTGCCGGGTAGCGCTCGAAGAGACTTTTGACGTGAAGCTTGCTAGCGCCGAGCTAAGGCGGCTAACAGCACAATATCATCCAAAAAGAAAAAGGAGCCCTCCACCTCCACCTCCACCTCCACCTCCACCTCCAGCTCCACCTCCAGCTCCACCTCCACCTCCACCAACACCTCCACCAACACCAACACCAATGGTGTCCCATAAGGTCGTCGGCGCAATAATCTTACTGAACGTGTATATAGGTGTACAGTCTGTTTTCTACTTATTCGGCGGCGTCCTTTTAACGGTCCTGTTCGCGATGGCATTTCTAAACGGACCCAGACTGCTGGACTGGGCCAGTTCACCTCCACATCTCCAGTTCAACAAATACGTCCTGACCGGGTACCGGCCGGTCTCCTCCGTGCAGGACTGCATCCGGAGCCTGTTTTACCTGCACAATGAACTTGGGAACATCTACACTCACGGTGAGTACATTACAGAAAGATGGAGGAAGAAAGAAAGAATCAGAACCAGAAGCAGCTGCAGGATCCGGTTCGTCAGCAGGTGAGATCTCTGTGACTTTGAGCTTCAGTCCAACACCGGTGCGCGCGCTGTACGTACCTGCAGAGGTGGATGCGAAGCGGGACTCACTGCACTACCTGCACATCTGTCTTCAGAGCTGCACATCTGTCTTCAGAGCTGCACATCTGTCTTCAGAGCTGCACATCTGTCTTCAGAGCTGCACATCTGTCTTCAGAGCTGCACATCTGACCACTTATCTTCAGATAAATACACGTGCATGTGCAGAAAGAAGTTGTTTATATGGGCATGTTGTTGGTTTATGGAGCCTAAAGGAACCAGAAAACTCCCAGTTTAAGTGTTTAATTGTGTTTATCCCTTTTCCAGGCAATTCATTTCATAGCAAGTCATATATTTCAACACATCATCAGTGGCTTAACATAGTTAATTACATCTAGTGAAGTACTGCACTTAAGAGCCTCCATATTAAATCTACCTCGCCTGCAGATTTGAAGGTGATTATTGAACTTTTTACTCCACTGACGGCTGCATTACGAGAAAAGTGGCAATCAATTCATTGATTATATGTCCTTTTTTTAATTTATCAATTTGAATGAAAAATGCTGAGATTCTCTGATTCCAGCGTCTTAAACCAAAAGCATGCAAAGTTGTGAGGCTGCAACAAGAAATGATTTGGTCTTTGATGAAGTTGTGATTGTAATGATCTTCTGGATGTATAATTATTATTTAATTCTTATTTTATCTGACCAACAGCCCCCAAAAAAACCAATTTCTTTAACCACCCTTTTTGTTTGCAGAATGGCATCAAAATAAAAAAAATGTGACGAATAAACTTAATCAATTATAAGTTTGCTCCAATCTGACTTGCAAAAAATAGTAAAATGCTTCGAATACATTATGTTTCCAATATATAGAACAATTATGGGCTTCCACGCTTTCTTATTCAATATTTTAAATGCATGAAATGGGCTCATTTATATTCACGTAAGATGTCAGCTACACTTTAAGTCACTTTAAAAGTTTTCCACCACTGGAGATGGTGAATATAAAGATATTTAAAGGTGTTTTTTTTCTTTCAAATTTCATATTTTCAACTTCCCCAAAGAGTGAATTTTAATGGTTGATTCCATTAATTGTAAAGAAGAAGAAGAAAAGAAAAAGGCTTCAGGTCATATTTCCTCACCGAGAACACGTGTAACAGCTGAAACTCTCTGCAGAGTTAAATAAGTTTTAATCCTAAAAGGTTTTGAACTTCACATAATGGAAATTAGCAGGCTTTTTTTCCCATCTGCTCCTGAAGGCCACGGTTACACAATATGCTCTTCTTTTTATAGGTTGGTTCGAGCTGAAAAATTAATTGCTGTGATGTGTTAATCTGTGCAGCCAGAGGTGAGACGGATGTCGGCTCGTTGGCGATCTGACTGTTCTCACCCCGACGTGACGACGCTGCAGATACGAACCGCCGACTCAAAGTCCACGTCGTCGTTCACTACTGACTTCTGAGAATCTGACTTCCTCTTTCTGAAGGTCATCATCTCGCAGCGCTCCGACGGCTGGAAGATTAAAACGGCAGCGCCTGAGCACGAGGGGGAGGAGAGGGAGGGGGGGGGGGGCTCTGGGAGTCTTTATTACACTCCAGTGATGTCAGCTGAGCATGTGACCTCTTTTGCAACCGCAGCATTGCTGTGCTGCACGTGTGGACACTTTAATCCAATGAGAAGTCAGCTGCAGGTTGTTTTACTGCGTTTTGCATACGAACTTCAACCGTCCCGCTCCGGTCTCAGGAAAACTCCACCGCTGGCCTTTCAGAGGAGGTCCTCTCCGCTGAGCTCGGCCGGAGCTGGGTGGGGTGGTGGGAGGGGTGGGAGGGTGGAGTTAACACACTTAAAATAGATGTGTTACAGTAGATGGCTTCCCTGTATCACCTGCCTGGGACGAGCGCCTCCACATTGGGAAAGGCAGCGTGAGCATAAAGGAATAAAATGGGGAAGTTGGAGCGCAGGACGAGTGACAGAGTCAATATGGATCAAGTTTCAAGGTCTGGATTTTGCTTACGTAGCAGTGAGCGGCCTCTTCCTTTGCCAAGTAGAAAAATAAATTGTCGCTCCGTGGCCGATGGCAGTGGGGTCCTGTTGTTTCGCTCAGGAGAGTCCTGAGCTGGATGAATCCATCAGGACGAGCACGACACCTTCACGTGGTCGTGTCCCGTTACTCGGATCTGATTGGACACGCGACGATAGCTGTGACCTGACTGCACCACAGGCCTGTCAATCAAACAGACACCCCCCCCAAAATGTTATAATTAATGACCGGTTTATTTTCAGAAAACTAATCTGGATGAGTGACTGAAGCGAATGAAACAGGAAAATGTTATTGAGGTGTTGTAGAAGTTGAGCGGGGAGTCGATGGAAACCGGCACCTTTTGGAGCCGAAGCCTCTAGTGGCACTCGGTGGTATTGCATCTTACGTCCTCTTTCATATTCAGTCTACGGTTTGTTGTCGTTCGCTGGACGCCTGCAGGGAGAAAAGCTCTTCCTGTATTTGTTATCGGGCTCACTAATAACCGGTTCCTCTCTCTGCTCCGTCTCCAGGCATCCCGTTGGTTTGCTTCCTGGTGCTGCTGCCGCTCAACATCCCCTGGTCCCAGATCAGCGTCACGTGGCTGGGCGTGGTGCACTTCCTGGCCTGCCTGTCGCCCCAGCTGGGCTCCGTGCTCTACCACCTCTTCATGAACCACGAGGGCGGCGAGCCGGTGTATCACACCCTCCTCAAGCTGGACGTGTGTGGGATCTGCATGATCAACACACTGGGTGAGTGAAACCGGCCAAACCGGCATTTTCTCTTATTGCTGCGCTGTTCGAATTCTTCTTTTTCTTTATTGATTGTCGTTGATTCACCGGGAGGGGGAAGGGGTGTCTTGTACCGCCATCGATTTGTCAGAACACATTTCACAACCGAGTACTCCACGAAGTCGTTGTGAAGACGCCATCGATCCGACCGAGCTGAATGTTGGAAGAATAAAAAAATGACAAGTGCATTATTTTTCATTA